>NC_051209.1:23191768-23270375 GCF_015220075.1 Falco rusticolus | reverse complement strand
AAGCCCACTGTCGCAATGCAAAGGCAGAATTTTTCCAGCTTTCCTATGGTTTGGGTGCCAATTGTTGGGAGAAGAGTTTGCCGGAGTCAAGAAGTCGCTCAATATGAGTTATGCATCTTGCTCCACTTTATTAGTTTCTAACACTACTTATATAGAACCGATACACATGCATATTCGTAAAGCAGAAATATAATTGGTTAGTAGTCTCTAAACACACGCGGTTCTCACACCCCTAATTATCATGACTAAAATAAGCATTCTATCCATGTAGCTAATTGTGTTGCTATGCTTCAGCCTTGTAGTTTGTTACTCCCTATATTCCTATATCGCTCCCTATCTTTCTTGGCCCTGCACCTGCTTTCCCAGCAGCTGTAGCTTGTTACAGCCACGGCCTGTTGGCACAACATAATTACTTGGTCTCAGGATTCAAGAATAGCTCAAGGCTACCTTTCTTGTTAACTTCAGCACAGCAACTTCAGTACAATTCTGATTACAGGCCTATTCTAATACCAGGCCTGGATTGTGCAGATCTTCAGAGATTCTAAGGCCACGCTTCTGCAGCCATTCTTCTACAGGCTGAGGCTATTGGTGACAAGTTAACTGATACGTCTGTATCACAATTGACTCTAGAAACTGCATAATTATTGCATGAAAATAAGACGACAGAAAAGACTCTGTCTCCACCACCCACCCACCCCAGACTCTGTAATCCAATTAGAGAAGGCTGATGGAGGATATAAAGATGATACCGTGACTGGTGGTACAGTCTCATCTTTGCATCCTCCTTTACCGCAAGCAACACCACCTACACCAGATGAACTTAATAATAAGACAGATTATTTAGAAGATCAAGTATGACAACTGAAAGAAAAACTAGAAAAATTAGAAGCGATTCGTCAGGAGCAACCTGTATCCTTTTGACAGGCCGTGCTTCCCCACCCACACCTTGTCTCCCTGTCCTCCCCCCGCCGTGCCCCTCCCCCTCCCCCCCATCCCCCGGACAGCTGGTGCCCCCCTGGGCAGCGCCGAGGAGGTGAGGAGGCTGCCTGTCACCTCAGCCCTGCCCCCCCCCGGGCACCGTCGCACCAGGACCCATGGGTTGGTGTTGCGACGGAGGGAAGACACAGTCGCTCAATATGAGTGATCAGCAGACTTCGTTTATTGTACCTTACAGTCACCTTTTATGCCTTCTTATAATTAGCTCATACATATTACAAAAGTTAAGCTCATTATTGGTTAGTTGCCTAAATACCAAGCCCACCCCTAGTTTCTCTTCTGTAGTTTTCTGTTCCCACCTGCAACATTCTTTTCCCACCAAAATCTTCCTGTTATTGTGTAACAAGGACAGCCAAAGACAGTGTATTTTGCTTTACTTCAGATAAGCTGAGAGCGATGTGCATTTTTGTCCAGCCAGCTGGACTATGTCTATGTGACCCTTTTCAGCTAGCCAGTTATCCACAGGTTGGTACTGGGGCTGCGAGAATGCCAGTCACAGTTCAGTATTACTGGACAAGCTCTGGGAAACTTCCAGCAGAGCACGAAAACCCAGCATGCGCACACACAAATGCAAGGTGTTTGGACTGCGTCCCCTCCACAGGAAGTGCTGGAGTGGACGTGGCAACATTATGTCAAATATATGTGGCTTGGGCTTTAAAACCAATTAGAACAAACTATCCAGAATTATTAATTTATCACTATATGGATGATATCTTGGTAGCTAGTAACAATATGTCCACTACAACAATTTTATCAGAATTATAATTTTATCTGGACAGTTCTGGCCTTAAAATAGCCCCAGAAAAGATTCAAAAAACAAAACCTTGGGATTACCTGGGTTGGGTTATTAACTCAGCTCAAGTAAAACCCCAAAAGATTGCAATAAAGACATAAATATCTACAATGTCAGATTCTCAAAAATTGATTTGGGATATCCAGTGGATTAGAAATCTTTGTGGAATTTCGAATGAAGATTTGGCACCATTGTTGCCATTATTATCAACTAGTACAAATGCTAAGGAAAGTAGAAAATTAACA
This sequence comes from Falco rusticolus, assembly GCF_015220075.1. Classification (NCBI taxonomy): domain Eukaryota; kingdom Metazoa; phylum Chordata; class Aves; order Falconiformes; family Falconidae; genus Falco; species Falco rusticolus. The sequence continues at coordinate 23,268,341 of NC_051209.1, read as the reverse complement.
GAAATTCAACAAAAGGCTTTAGATCATATTGGACAGAAAATAGTTAATTCGGCAGCAGCTTGGTATGATCCTGATTTGCAAATACAATTGATCATAGTCAATGGAGAAAAAACTAGTAACCACCCTTTTGCTCTTTTGGCTCAATGGGATAAAAATTGTAACAACCCTTTTGCGGCGAATGAAGAGACGGGACGCAGCTTGATGCAAGCAAATGTCAATTTATTGTACAGAAGCACGAGGTTTTATACACACTTTCAGAAGCTGCGCGTTTTAAACTAATTGGTTCTTGAAGCTAAGCCTTGCATACTAGGCAATCCCTGATTGGTGGTTAACTACCAGCAATTAACAGCAAGGTGTTACCTTTCCTTGGCGCCAAGGATGGCACCATCCCTCTCCCACTCCCCTGTGCTCTGTAAACATGTCTCATCATGTTAATTGTTGTCTAGACAAGCTCCAGCACATTCCCCTCAGCTAACTGATTGCCACGCATGGTCCTAGTTTCCAGACCGCTCCTGCATCTCCCCCTTCCTGTTGCACAAAAAGAACCCCTGAAACCGAGCAAAAACAAGGCACAAGTAATAGAACAAATAAAAAACCAACTAAGACATATTATCAATGTCAAAATAACCCACTGTCTTTGTTCCGTACAGTTTTACAATTTCCCCTTCTTGTTTTTGAAAAGCTAGTACCAGGTTTGCCATGTTCTGCAGGGCCCTTGCGAACATGACAGCAACCAAGGTAATAGCAAACAAACAATACTGCCAATTGAGTGAATAGATGCCAAAAAAAGGCTGAAAGTTTCTCAGATTTTGATAACATGTTGCTGCAATGGAGCGCCTAAAATCCACGCAGCACATACCATCCAAATCCTCACAGCCATGTCCTTGAACCAACAACAAAAGCAGTGGCAATTTTGACTCACATTCTTAACTGCCTAACAAACAAGGTGATTTAACTCTTTAATGCTTTCCCTGCTGTTACTCTGGATAAGAGAAGAACCGCTGCGACACGTTCCCATCATAGCCTCCTACTACATTAGCATCTACAGAAAGACAATTATCGATAAAGTGTAAACAATATCAGCTTCTTTTAGATTAACATTATACATAGATGGAAGGGCACACCAAACAAGAACTGGTTCAGTCAAAAAGTTTGAAACATCGCATGCCTTCTCTGAACATACCTCTGGGGTCATTCCCTTCATTCCCTCTCTTTTTTATGCAAAGAGAAACACTTTTACCATAACAGAGAAGCCCCTATTTACATCTGAGACCGGACACAAACCGCAGCTGTATGCTCCACCAGGCTCAGGGCAGAAATCATTCATGTAGTTACATAACTATATATCTCTACAAGTATGCAGACACCTATTAAACACTAGATAACCGTGTTTATCTTTCCTAGTCTCCTTCACAATACCCAGCTGTTCTATCACCTCTTGTTAGGTCAAATATTCTCCAGCTTCCTCTCCTACATCTCTCTTCAGACATTCTCTGTCCTCCTCTTTTTTGCTTGTTAATTGCGACAAGGCAAAGGTTGTGTGTAGCTGGGTGACCATTGTTATAAATTGAGACCACAACGGATCATAATCCAATTAAAATTTTATTAATTATAGCAAGTAGAATATGAGCAAAAACAGCGCTGGACAGCAGGGGAGTCTGCGCTCCACCAACTGCCGTACTGAGCAGTTCAAACAGTCCCTTTTTATACATCTTTACTTCCGTGTTCATGAGGTAGTGGAGGTACTCTGCGCATGCTTCAGTTGTTGTTAGGGGGTCGTTTTCTGCCTCCTGGTGGTCGTTGAGGCCGAAGTAAGAAGTCTTCCTCCTTTGTCCCATAGTTGACCCCTCACTCATATGTCCTTATATGGGGTTGTTTGTCCTGTTTCTGTCGGTTCCTGGACATCTGACGGTTATCTTATCTTGCACAAGCGGTATCTGGTTTAGTTTGTGTAAGCGATTGCGGTTATCCTATCTTACACAAGCGGTGTCTGGTGGCTGTTTGCATAAGCGATTTCATATCTTTCGTTGCCTAACCTTTACATTGGGCTTAACATAAATCTTAATAAACAATACCCTAGTCCATAGTTTCTTACAATCCCCCCTTTTTCTTTTTTTTTATCCTTTTATTGTTTATTAAACACTACTTTCATTCTCGGCACTGCAAGCAAACCTTTTTCCACAATCCCAACATTTATCATAACACTCACAAGGTAATACCTCACAATTACAATAGGCGTAGTTCTCACGTGGCATAACGCATTCGCAACAATCTTCATCCTCATTAATAGATACACTCTTATATTTTGCCCCAGACCTCGTAGTTAAAATAAGCAGTTTAGCTATGTCAAACTGTTCTTTAATAAAGTGTAAAATATAGCGTAATATACAAGGCCCAAATATAAGTCCCAAAATCAACATGATAAGCGGTCCTGCTAAAGCGGACAACAAAGTGGTTAGCCAAGGTGAAACATTAAACCAGTTTTCATACCATGACCTGCCCGTCTCACGATCCTTCTTACGTTGATCTAACCTTTTCCGGAGTTCAGACATGGTGTCCTGGACTACTCCCGTATGGTCAGCAAAAGAACAACATTCTTCATTGAGAGCTACACATAACCCTCCTTCCTTTAAGAACAATAGATCTAATCCTCTTCTATTTTGCAGCACTACTTCTGATAGAGACTTTACTGAAGTGGCTAAATTTTGGATAGATTGTTCTATTCTTGTTAAATCCTCATTTACAGCCATCTGCAAACTTTGTAATTCCTGACCTTTTACTAGGGAGTGAATTGCCCGATTAGTTGACATGGAGTTACGTTGAATGTTGGGCTGCCAGGTCCTTGAAATTCACCAACGACTTGGCTTGTATCTAATTGCAATAATTTCCAGCTCATTGGCTCATGAGGGTTTCCATCTGCTTGGGTTATTATCAATAACAGAACTAACGGCATAACAGGAAAAAGGGTGTCTGTCAATTTTGCCAATTTAAGTATATTTTTACCAGTCCTGGGGAAGTTCGGCCATTGTTGCTTTTGTGTCCCATTGTTCTGGTTCTTTTCTCCACAGTTTGTTCCTCCTCTGCCTTGCCCGTCGACTCGGTTGCTTCGAGCCACGGGGTGTACCATCTTCTCGGCAGCAAGGGGATTCTTCAGGAGAACAGCTGTTTCGGGCTTTCTGCCTGTTTACATAGGCTTCCCACTTTGCAGCTTTAACTAATGGGGCAAAGCAAAACACGGTTAGTACTTCCCTTCTGCACTTTATAGCCAAGATTTCAGCTATAAAGGGGACTGGTTCGTTGGAGTGGTAACAATAATATTGAGGGTTTATTCCTTTGGCAAAAATTTCCCACCACTCATGGGATTCTCGAATAATTTCTTGTTTAGACTCTAATTGTTTTAATTTCCACTCAGTGAGAGTTCTTTGGATTTTTCCAACACTGTGTGCAAACTCCTATCGGAGGGTATCTACATTCACAGTGTGTCCACCATTTATCCTGGCATACCTTACACCTGAAACAAGCAAATGGATAACAATTGCAGTTCAAATTATTACACCTAATTCGTATATCTAGAGTACGTATATTATTTACATCAGCATATCTTCTATACTTAATATTGTGTGGTTGCATAAGTTTAGCAATTTCCTTCAACACACTTTGTACGCTTCCATATATAATAGATAAAAAAGAAATAATTATAGCAAATATAAACAGCAATACACACTTTATACCAAAAGGCAATGCGGCAAAATAATCAAATAAAGTCTCTATCATTACGTTATCTTTTCAGGGTTATCTTGGTGTCACCTGGAGTACTGATTACTTTCCAGTGGGGTCTCGTCACTGGGCCTTTAATGCGACTGGCATGAGTCCATCCACGCTCAGCAGTCCGGACAGCTGTTTCTTCCACTATTCGAGATGACCCATCTATGAAAAATATTTCTCCATGTTGTAATTCCTCTTCTTCTAGGTCTGGTCGAATTCGTGTTTGTTGTTCAATCGTTTGAAGACAATCATGTACTAACTCAGTACTTTCCCCTGGGTATAGAAATTCTGCAGGGTTAACCGCTCCGATAGTCCTTAGGGATAGTTTTGGAGATTCTATGAGTATTCCCTCATACTTTAGTAGTCAGCTATCTGTAAGCCATTTTTCTGCTTTTTGTTGAAGCACCCCCCTTATATTATAGGCGCATATAGGACAACTTCTCCATTAAAGGTAATACGATTCGTTTCTTCAAGTAATAGGGCAGCAGCAACAATGATTTGTAAACAACTCGGCCAACCCCTGCTCACAGGGTCCAACAGCTTTGATAAGTATGCCACCGGTTTCTTTTGTCCGGCCCATTCCTGAGTTAATACTCCGAATGCTGTTCCTTCATGTATGTTAACGAATAAATGGAATGGCCGCTTTAAATCTGGGAGGCTTAAAACCGGTGCTTGACTTAGCTCCCTTTTGAGACTGGCAAACTGCTCTTGATCCTGAGGGGTCCACTTGGGCATTTTGTCTTTAGACAGTTCATATAAGAATTTAACTTTAAAGCTGTAGTTCTCTATCCATTGCCTACAATACCCAAATAGCCCTAATGCCTGCCAAATTTGCCTCTTAGTGACAGGCATAGGTAATTCCAGAATTCCTTTAATGCGCTCTGGATCCAATATCTTCTTGCCGTTAAACAAATAATGCCCCAAATATTTCACTTTTTCCTCCACAAATTGTAACTTTTCTTGTGATACCCGTAGTCCCTTTTGTGCAAGAAAGTTTAGGAGTCGAATGCTTTCTTTTCTTACATCCTCCTTATTATTCCCTGCTATGAGCAGATCATCTACATACTGTAACAGTACGTTTCCTGTTTGTACTTGGTATTCTTTTAAGAGCTCTTCCAGGGCCTGTCCAAACAGATTAGGGGACTCAGTGAACCCTTGGGGGAGCACGGTCCATCTCAATTGCTGTCTACGGCCTGTCTCTATGTCTTCCCATTCAAAGGAAAATAATCACGGTATTCTTCTGCCAGTGGACAGGCCCAAAAGGCATCCTTTAAATCAGCCACACTATACCAGGAGTTATGGGGTCCTAGCTTGCTTAGCAGTGTGTATGGATTTGCTACTACAGGGAACCGGGTGATAGTTCTTTTGTTTATTTCCCTTAGATCATGTACGAGCCGATATTTCCCATTTGGTTTCTTTACAGGCAGAATGGGGGTGTTAAAGGGTGACATACAAGGCTCTAAGATTCCTTGTGCTAACAATCGATCGATTTCTGGTTTTAATCCCCTCCGTCCTTCTAGGGATATGGGATATTGCCTTACCCTCACAGGTATGTGGGGTTCGGAAATTTGGATTTTAATCGGTGGGATTTCCAGTCTACTAATTGTGTCTGGAGAGTACCAGACATCGGGGTTAATTTGTTTTTGATTATCCACGGTCAAAGGATAAGCAGACACCGTTAGTTCTTGATTTTTTACTTTAATTTCTAATTGCAATTCAACAATTAAATCTCGTCCTAACAGATTAAATTCTGCTTCAGGGACGAGCAAGAGTTCACCCATTCCAAATTTATTTTCAGTTTCGAATACCACATTTTTGATTTTGCTTACTTTAAAGGGTTCTCCTTTTGCCCCAATTACTTGTACTTTTTTCAGGGGAAGCTTTACATCCCTCAGGTATTTGCTTAATAGTCGATTTCTCAGCTCCAGTGTCTACTAAAAAGGTGAACCCTTGTTTATGGGGACCTATTTTTAATTTTATCAAGGGCTCATGATGACTCCGGTCCCCTAAGATATAGAGCCCCTGACTCTCCTATTCCGTTTTCAATATTTCCTCATCCCTGATCCTTTCTCTGCAATTCTTCTTTATATGTCCCTTCTTTCCACAGTAAAAACAACATCCCTGTTCCTTCTTTACTACTACGTTCCCTTGTTTCTTTTCAGCAGATCTGTGTTCACCAGTCCGCCCTTTGTGATTCTCTCTGACCGCTGCTACCATCATTTTTACTTGTCGCTTGCTGCTCTCTTCTTCCCGCCTTACGTAGACTTTCTGAGCTTCCCTCAATAATTCATCCAACCCTCTATTCTGCCAGTCTTCTAACTTTTCAATCTTCTTTCTGATATCTTCCCATGATTTTGCCACAAACTGAGTTTTGAGGAGCGCTTGCCTTAAAGGGTCGTCTGGATTTACCCCAGAGTACAGCTGAAGGGCTTTCCTCAGTCGTTCCAGCCACTCAGTAGGGCTTTCATCTTTCTTTTGCATTTCATTAAATGCTTTATTGATATTCTGGCCACGGGGTACTGCTTCCCTAATCCCCTGAATTACTATAGTTCTCAGGTCCTGCATATCAGTTCTATGCACTGGATCCTGATTATCCCAATTAGGTTTTTGAAGTGGCCATTTAATATCTGCTTGGGGTCCCTAGGCATGCTGAGCATCCCACAGTCTCATTCCTGCTCATCTAATCATATCTCTTTCCTCGGTAGTAAATGATTGACCAAGGATAGATTACATCTCATCCCAAGTATAAAGGTTTGGTCCCAAAAATTGATTTAATCTTTCTGCCACTCCGAGTGGGTCCTCAATTAAGTTTCCCATCTCGATTCTTTTAAAATCTCGTAGGTCAGCCAAGTTTAGGGGTACGGAAATATATCCGATCACAGGTCGAGGTCCCCCCATGGGTATTTCCCTTAGGGGGTATATCTGAGCTGCCCCTTTTTGACTTCTAGTTACGCGTCTAGGAGGAGGGGGAGACCCTTGTTCCGACTCTGGTGGGGGAGTGGGCGCTCTGGGGACCTCTGGAGGGGCTGCGGGAGCAGGAGGAGGAATGTAAGGAGGGGGGGTTAGAAGGGTTTCGTCTAACTCTTCCTTCTTTTTTCTTTGTTTAATTTTTATTTCATTCAGCGGGTAAAGTCTAGCTCCCGGTCTTTCTAGCCACACTTCCGCATATTGACTCTCCTCCGGGTTAAGGGGTTTTTTTTATTATTAACCCAGAGGTTTAATTGCTGTCTTACCCAATCTTCTTCTGACCCATAGACTGGCCAAAAGACATTTTTTAGAAATCTTCTTCCCTCCCCATATCTTAGTACAATATTCTATCATCTTCTGCTTATCTTTCCCTAGGGTTCCAGGGAAATATCTCCAATTGTCTAAGATATATGCCAGAGGGGTATTCTTAGGTACAGTGGGTACCCTTCCCATGGGAGTCGAAGGCTTGCTGCCCTTCGCCCCCATCTTCTGGTATATCCACAAACATACACTCACTTGCTCCCCTTGTTCCTGGCCCAGTCCCTCGCGGGAGATGGGAGACGCAGTACTTAAGAGTCCACACTCGCTTGGTTCAGTATATCGAACCTCTCACTCGTTATATCCCAGGAAACCCAATCCCGCCCGAACGGCAAACCCGCGAACAAATTCGCAATATACTTACGCGTCCTGCGTCTTTGTCCGGACTCCCGTGCACAGAATTTTATGGGATTTTACCGGTCCTTTTTTGCTCAATATCCTAGAATTTAGGTTCGTCGGTAAGGTTGGAGTAAGCTGTTGGTCGCGGGGCCGCGAAATGTCGCGGGGCGCCTCCCCGGAGGACCAAAGCCCACCGTTCCTTATCCGAGTCACGGCACCAGAAAATTGTTATAAATTGAGACCACAACGGATCATAATCCAATTAAAATTTTATTAATTATAGCAAGTAGAATATGAGCAAAAACAGCGCTGGACGGCAGGGGAGTCTGCGCTCCACCAACTGCCGTACTGAGCAGTTCAAACAGTCCCTTTTTATACATCTTTACTTCCGTGTTCATGAAGTAGTGGAGGTACTCCGCGCATGCTTCAGTTGTTGTTAGGGGGTCGTTTTCTGCCTCCTGGTGGTCGTTGAGGCCGAAGTAAGAAGTCTTCCTCCTTTGTCCCATAGTTGACCCCTCACTCATATGTCCTTATATGGGGTTGTTTGTCCTGTTTCTGTCGGTTCCTGGACATCTGACGGTTATCTTATCTTGCACAAGCAGTATCTGGTTTAGTTTGTGTAAGCAATTGCGGTTATCCTATCTTACACAAGCGGTGTCTGGTGGCTGTTTGCATAAGCGATTTCATATCTTTTGTTGCCTAACCTTTACATTGGGCTTAACATAAATCTTAATAAACAATACCCTAGTCCATAGTTTCTTACACCATGACCTGATTTATGTTACAATCAACTAAACACTGAATACAGGAAAAAAAAGGCACGGGAGACATAAGGCAAACATCAATAAGGTGGTTAAGGTGATAATTATAATAAATCCTGTAATACTTTTGAGTCATGGCCCAAAGTTTTCCAGCCGTGAGAAGAGACCAAAGGCATCCCGCCCCTGGCTCTGTTGCAGATCTTTGTTTTAAGGCTTTTGAGTTTTGTATACTTTTGTAAATTAATTCACAGTGGTCACTCAGATTCACGTAACACATCCTATCAAAGTCTTCACACTTGTGTCCCTGTGTTAATAATAAAAATCAATAGCAACTCGGTTCTGTAGCAACATATGATGGACAGAATCAACATCTGTTAATAAGCCAGAAAAAAAATAGCATTTGTAGTATTACTTTCTTTAGCAAGCTAGCAGCCTAATTCACTAAGCAAGTTAAGAGCGTGTACTATTCTTACAGAAGAGATTAGAGAAGCAAAAATCTGTTATGCTGCATTCCAGAACTCAGCCTGAGAATTACAGTCTGCTGTGAGTTCTGCATTAAAATCATTTGACACATGTTGGGGTTGCGATTGTGAAAGTTGCCCATTTACAATTTTCATTGACATTATCACAGCTAGTTGTTTTAAAAGCAACCCTTGAGCTTCCTGATGTTCGACTTGTTGCAAAATATTCTGAAGCCAATCAATAAAGTTAGTATTAAAGTTAGTGACTCTCTAGGACCCTGCAAGACTGTGGCAAGACACTGCCTTAATAGCCATCTCATTCATTTGCAAACAGTTGTCCCTGGCATACCTTGCCTGAGTCACAGAATCGGCACAATTATTTTCTCCAGCCAACTGCTCACAGTTAACAGCAATTCCCCGATTAAGGTTTTCAGTCAAGGCCACTACACATAGCTCACAAAAATCAAATAACCACATCATATACTGTATCAGTTAGTACCATACAAAGCAATAACTTCCAATCATGCCGTGTGAGTGTATAAGGCTCTGCCATCACTTCAAGAAGGGACATAGCAAATGTATTATGAATCCTCCCTTCCCGCACTGCTTTGCTTAACTCTTTACCAGCCTCGTATTGCACAGGCTGCCACTCTGCAGGTTGATTTGTCTGACAAAATACCGAACATGCCCTAGCGACTCCCAAAACCCCTCACTTAAGTGTTTCCCACTTGCATTCCTGCCACCAATCCCTCAGGCTCCCTTTCACCCTCCCCAAAAATACAATCAATGCATCAGGAGAGACAAGGGGGTGGGGGAAAGGTCTAGCTCCTTTTCCAGATCTATAGGACCTGGATCAAAAGGTTTATCAGTGTCAATAAAATCATTGTCCGAGTTGTCCTGTTCCCGTGCTTGCTCCTGTGTTGTGAGGGTTGCTGCAATCAGTGACAGAAGCTTTGGGGGCAGAGGAGGTGTGGACGGAATCGCCATCGCTGACGGTGTCTTGAGAAGAGTCGCGCTGTCGGTGGAATTTACAGCTTCCTCTGGTTTAGCACCGTTAGTAGAATTAGTCCACACTTGGCAAAGAGTAGTCAGAATTTGCCACCAAGGTGTTAAATGCATTCCCGACACGGAGTTCCCCTCCGCGGCAGCATCATACAATTGGCTGCTGTATGTACACACTTTCATTCTTTCAAAGTCTCTAAAGTTTCTTGGCTGCTCACCTGTCTCGATGAATACAGGTGTTATCCTCGGGGTTTAGGTTGTCCGCCTGGTCCAGACAGCAAGACGATCGTTCAGCCAAGCCGTCTCCTCCGGAACGCAGCCCTCTTCCACGAGCTGTCTTTTTTCCGTCCTTATTCTTCCAAGGCTTCGGAACACCACCATAGGGGTCACCATTTGAGGAGACTGAGGCACGAACTCCCTGATCGGACTAGAAGACCCTTTATGAGTCCATATACGTCTCTTTCTGGGGACGAAGCCTGATTCCCCATTACGGATTTCCCACAGCTCACCTCTCAACTCCGGAGGGATTTATGGCCGGCTCCTGCTTCCTTTCAGCAGATCATTCAAAGTTCTGTGGGATTCGCTGCATGTCGCTCAGATAGGCGCTTCGAAAGCCCTTCATGTTAGATCCTTAAACGCATCACGTCGGGGTCACCAATTTGCGGCAAATGAAGAGACGGGACGCAGCTTGATGCAAGCAAATGTCAATTTATTGTACAGAAGCACGAGGTTTTATACACTTTCAGAAGCTGCGCGTTTTAAACTAATTGGTTCTTGAAGCTAAGCATTGCATACTAGGCAATCCCTGATTGGTGGTTAACTACCATCAATTAACCGCAAGGTGTTACCTTTCCTTGGCGCCATCCTTGGCGCCATCCGTCTCCCACTCCCCTATGCTCTGTAAAGATGTCTCATCATGTTAATTGTTGTCTAGACAAGCTCCAGCACATTCCCCTCAGCTAACTGATTGCCACGCATGGTCCTAGTTTCCAGACCGCTCCTGCAAAACCTCAAACAGTATCTGCTACGTGCAGTATTGCTCTTATTTACTGTTTCCTTGTTCTGTCTGCCTGTGCTATGTGGCTTCTTGGTGAGAGATTACTGCTGTAAACTTGGATCTTAATTTTTTTGAGGAGTTTCTGGAAATCTATTCACCAACAACCTTCTATGATTGATGTGGTGAGCCTGAATAGCCTTAACACCTTTCTGTGGTGGTTGTGGTGTGATCTGTCTGGCAACACAATGTTATTTTGGCTATAGTCTGAAATTGTCATCGTGAAAACAACCCTAAAATGAATATAGGTATGTGTCATGATGAGTTATCACCTACTCATTTGTAGGTCACTTGAACAGTAACTCTCACCTCCCTGAACTAGAGAGCTGGTAACTCCTCATATGACACATACGTGTATTCATTTTGGGGCTGTTTTCATGATTTATGAATCTTTTTTGATTAAAATAATTTTTAAGAGTTCTCTTCACTCAGAATGATTTCCATTTTTCATGATTGCTGATGTTTTTTCAAAAACTTATTCACAGGCTAGTCATAAAACAATGCTGCTGTTACTTTGTGCATATAGAGTTTGACTTCAGGGGAGTTATTAGGTTTTCATAGGACACTGCCTGAAGAATCAGTTTAAGATTTGGGCATAAAGGCTTAGTGCTTACGTTTCAAAATGGTAGCTGGATGTGAAGAGTAATAAAGCCCCATATGACTTGGGTATTAAATGGGGTGATCTCATGGTGTGTGAGTTTCTCATGTCTGTCTTCACTGAAGCAATCTCAGCATTTCAACAGGGATTTTCCTCTTTAACTCACAGAACATGTTATCTTAAGGACTGTCATCAGCAGTGGTTCTAAATTCAACATGTTGCTTTTACTGTGTAATATTTTGATAAACTTTGATTCCCTTGCCACTTTAGCAGACTTGACTATGAAAGTAACCTGACAAACTTCTAACATTTTCTTTCTCTATCTCCCTTTCCTCTTCGCTTAATGTTGTAATGAACTAGACTTGGCAAGGAAGAACTGTTTCACTTTGTGGTCCACAACAACTACATAGTAGAGAAAATGTTTATTTGGCTTTTTTTTTTTTTTTTTAAATAAAATTCTGAACTGACTAGCTTCTTCAGTGTTAGTTCAGCATCATGTGGAACTTTCACCTTAGGTTCTTAATAGACTGTACCAGTTTGTAAAACAGAAGACTTTGGGCTGTCCTGTGTAATTGCTAAAACTTCTGAGTTTTTTGCTGTCCAGACTTGCAACTTAGTCTGAACTCAAAGTAGTCAATGGTGAAAAATTGATGTTTAGCAGCACTTCTTCTGAATAATGACCTTATGTCTTAAACTTCTGATATAGCTTATATGCAGGTGTGCTAGGATAGTTTTAAATTATTTTTTAGTAGCTAGTATGGGGCTATGTTTTGGATTTGTGCTGGCAACAGTGCTGACAATACAGGGATGTTCTAGTTACTGCTGAGCAGTGCTTATACAGAGCTAAGGCCTCTTCTTCTCACGCCACCCCACCAGTAAGTAGGCTTGGAAGGGCACAAGAAGTTGGGAAGGGACACAGCCAGGACAGCTGACCCAAACTAACCAAAGGGATATTCCATACCATATGATGTCATGCTCAGCGCATATAAAGCTGGAGGAAGAGGGAAGGGGAGGATGTTCAGAGTGATGGCATTTTGTCTTCCCAAGTACCTGTTATGCATGATGGGGCCCTGCTTTCCTGGAGATGGCTGAACACCTGCCTGCCCATGGGAAGTGGTGAAGGAATTTTGTGTTTTAACTGTCTTTATCTCAACCCACAAGTTTTCTCACTTTTACCCTTCCAATTCTCTCCCCCATCCCGCTGTGGGGGGAGTGAGTGGTTTTGTGGTGCTTTGTTGCAAGCTGGGGTTAAACCACAACAGCAGTTTATTTTTTAATAATGAAAGAAAGATGCAAGGCATACTTCATATAGGTCAATAAGACTAGACAAGATATTTAAGTACTGATATATCAATACCAAGCTATAATCCCATTCCTTAAGCATCAGCACATCCAAGCCATCTGTTTCTACAGATAAAGATAAACAGTATAATGTAAATAAAGTATCTATTCACAAGAATTAGAAACCAACAGCTGCATGATGGCCAATCTCAAGCCTTAACAGCAGTCTTTGTATGATTCACCAACATAGGTGCTTCAGTTAAGACTAAAATAATAGCCATCAATCACTCAGCAGAATCTTGATTTGTATCTATACCTGTGAGTTTATTACTTGAAGGCCACCAAAATTTGCTATACAAAGATTTTTATACTAGAAATATTGCTGATTAGAAGATTTGGCAATTAGGTTATAAGCATTTATATAATGTTTTACTAGCAAGACATTTATCATCAGACTATTTAAATGGAACTGAGAATCAAAAAGCCATTTTTGTTACATTCAAATACTCTTACTGGGCTAAGTATGAAAACTATAATACGGTTTTAAGTGCAATACATCTTTACATGTTCATTACAAGTATATGGTAATAACTAAACCAATCTATTTTTGCTTATTAGGAATGTAATGTATTCCAATATCTGAAAACTAAGTTTTTACCCACCCCTGCCTTTCTGCATTTTAAAATCCCAACTGGTTTCACAAATTTCAAATGAAGTCACATAGCAAATACAGCTAAACTCAGAAGAGTATTCTCTTTTTGTTTAGGTCTTCAGGCACTGAATAAAACCAGCACATAAGAAACTATTTCAGTGTCTTCACTTGCTCTGACATTTATCAAAAAACCTGCTTGCTAACTAAAGCTTGTTGTGCTCTATTAGGTATAGATCTAAATTATTAATTACATAATTAGTAATAATTATGTAATTCTTTAAAGCTATTTGAATTGCAGAAGGATCTGAAGCTCCCAAGAACCCTGATGCCAGCTACAAGCTAGGTGGCAAGAAGCAGCTCCACTTTCCTGCTAATTGCTAAAAGCAGCTGAACAGCAGCAAATGCAGCTTCCACACTGAAAAAAAAGAGGAAACAGATACAAAAGGCAAAAAAAGTTTTGGTTTTTTTTTTTTTAAAGAATGTTCAATATGTTTCTCTTGGAAAAAGTATTTGGTATGACAATCAGTGCCACATTAGAACAGCAGCAATGTCAGCTAAGTACTGCATCATTTTAAAGTTATTGGTTTTCTTTTTGGTAACTACTTATTTCAGGTTAAACAATATTTCCACAAAACTATTAAAAACTGCTGGTGTTTAAATCGTATGGCCCAGGTTAATAAAAATATACTGTAAATCACCTGAAGGAACATAAAAGCCAAGACTTAAAAAGCAATAGCCAACTTATAAGTAAGGAATAATATGGAGTTATCACAACTTTTCTTTAAAGTAAAATGTTTTTCATATGAATTCAAAATAAGATTAATCTTTTTAAATAAATGCCGTTTCTATATTCAGCTGTTTTCCAGACTTTGAACACATTTTATCTGTCCTGAGAAGACTGATTTACACATTGGAAACAAGTCCAAGTCTCAGCTATTTTGCACTTTGGAATTTTTAGTATCCCTTTCAAGGGAGCAAAGAAATTATCTAGTTTATAGTACTATTCCCCTGTACTCAGCTTCTGAAAGGCAGGAGAACTGAAACTCATGCTCCATCACCTGCAATGGAAGATTAGGTGGAAAACCCAGTCACCTACAGTACAGGAAACAAGCAGTTGTTACCATAGTGTCAAAAAATAAAATAATATCACACTGCAACTCAACACATAACTGATTTTAGTCTGGTCTGATGTATTTTACTTTTTCCCCTGCTGATCAATGAAGTTGCAAGATTGAAGTTACACACCTCTGAATCCAAAAAGCAGCTATCAAAATTCTTTCTAGTGTGTTAAAGAAAATGTATTTTGAATTAAGAAATTTAAAGTGCTGAAGCTACTAAATGGCAGAACCAGGCCTCAGCCCTTGTATAGCCCTAATCCAAGGCTGGTTTAAAACCCAGTCAAGTTAATCAGTGGGAGAATAGAAAAACAATAGATGATCAATTTGTGTACACAGGTGATCTCAGAAACGCAGATGTCTTTAGAAAAATTAATATAGATGAATAGGAATTGCTTGTTCAAAGACTAAGTGTGCTTGAAGGATTGTGTGAGTTAAAGCTAGCAGAAAGAAGATCATGATCCGAGGAGGACCTTGGAACAGAGGCAGACACTGGAACCAAATAGATGAATCAACTGGGACAGGGTCAGATGATGGATTCACAGAATTGACAAGACCAAAGAAAACTTCTGAAAACTTTGGATATTGTGATAGAAAGATTAGAAATTACTAGATTAATAGGATATGGAAAACTTAGAATAATTAAAATTCTCATTGTGTGTACAAAAAGGAGTTTCACAGTGTGAGTTCCTTGCCTCATTTGCAAAGTCACAGTATGACTTTGCAAATTAGGCTCAGTCCTGAGGCCCTTTGTACTGATAAGGTGGACCTGGGATGCTCTGTGTGCTGATAAGAAGACACTGGTATGCGAACATCTGTGCCTTGAGATAGGAAAACTGGATCTGTCCTGTTTTATGGTTTGGAAGAAACTCAAGGCACCACCAAGTCTGTGGGAAGAGTGAAGGTGAAAAGTTCAGAAGTTCAGAGCGAGGGAGACTACTAAGCCTTCATCCTAAACGACACCCCCCCCCCCTCCCCCATGACCACCACCAGGAGACCAGGAGACAGTGCGCAAGCGCAAATGGGAGGAAACTTATGTTAATGACTTCGGTAGACTAATTATCCTAACCCAACCTATTCTCAGGCATCTATTGAATATGTATGAATGTATACTTTAAATCACATGTGCACAAAGAAGTCCGGGCAGCAGGTGCTTTTGGAATTATCCACCCTGATGCCTGCCGGTGAATTAAACATACCTGCTTTATAACCTATCCTGAGTTATAGAGTTTAATTTCGCACGTCAATTGACTAATGATTTTATAAGTGTATATAAGCTGTGCTGTATCCCTTTGTTCTCTGCCGCTCACTGATGTGGTGGCCCAACTGCTGTCACAGTTTAATCCCAGCTGGCAACTAAGCATCACAAAACCACTTGCTCACTGGTCAGGTGGGGTGAGAAGCGGAAGAGGCCTTAGCTCTGTATAAGCACTGCTCAGCAGTAACTAGAACATCCCTGTATTGTCAGCACTGTTGCCAGCACAAATCCAAAACAGCCCTATACTAGCTGCTAAGAAGAAATTTAAAACTATCCCAGCCAAAACCAGCCTAACTACATACAATCAAAACCAAGGCGTATTTCCTGTCATAAACTACAGTTTCTTTCTTTTGTGGTAGCAGCAAATGCAGCTTTTAAACTTTCCTTTCCAAAGAGTAATGTGGAGTTCCTTTAAATTTAGTGAGTTGCCTTTTATAGGGGTAATGCTCAGAAAATCTTGTTTTCCATAGCAGCTTTGTCAGATTAGTGAAAATAAAACTTAAGAAGCAGGGATGCTACAGGAAATCTCACCTCAAATCTTGGTAAACTTAAAAATTATGCGTTTAGTTTCTAGCTATAAGAACACAATGAGGTCTGCTTGTAGAAATAAGTTTGTGGACTAGATGTCCTATTTGTCTAAGTCAACCTACCTATTCCTTTAAAGATGCATAAATGTAACTAAACATAATAGAGCTTATATGGCTAGTGTCTAGAGAATGGTTGCTTGCTTTTAGTAATTCAGAGCTGCTTTATAACTGCAAGTTGAGAAATCCAGATGAGACTGGCTTCAAAGCAACTGATGTGGAAGCTGCCTTGTGAATGCTTCAGTTCCTCTAAACTGTTTTATAAAGTTGTCAGAAGGGAAAACAATGAGCTCTGCTGTAATACAGAATTAAAGAACATAAGATGTTAAACTATCCAACATTTGAGGAATTACATACTCCCTTGAAAGGTTTTTCAATTAGATAATGCTTTTTCTGTAGTAATCAACAGTTCTTGAAATTGAAGTGTTGTGCTTTATAACTCTTAAATTTACTTTAAATCACTTTTGTAAATAGTTTTGTGGTGAGTTGTTCTGAACCTTGTGTAAGGTGTTTATATCGGTGCCTTTGAAAGCTAGGTAAGTATGGTAATCATAATCAAATTCATAGGGTTCTACTTTAAAACATGAGTCACAGTGTTAGGTGCTCTATTTTAACTGATAACCTCCCACAGAAGTACCAGTGAAGTTTGTTTCCATATATGACAGTAAAGCCTTAAGCTCTGATGCAGTTCTTAAATTTGTAACTAAAGAGGCTTTAAACTATATCAGTTGTCTTAAATAGATACTAGATTTTATTATAGCAGTGAGTAAAATGGAAAGAATATGCCCTATTCTTTCTCTAGAGAGGGAAGATACTCTTTCAGGAAAGTAAACGTGCATACCTGAGAACTTTCATAGATAAGATATGAATTTGACAGTGACCTAAAGTGAAGAGTATAGACTAAATGAGGGGGGGGGGGGAGGAATTCTCTGTTCTAGGAATTCTGTGCAGCATGTTTTCTGGATGGAACAGGGTGGCCTATGGCTTATATCTGTTCTTGAATATTTGTTCTCTTGAAGGTAAGACTTCTGTCTTCAAATGTAAGAGACTTGTAGAACTACTTTAATCAGATGATTGAAGTACATATTTGCTTTTTCTTTAGATACTTCTGGGGGTGGGGGGCAGAAAGTGAGATCTATTAGGATAGAGTGACCTAGGCTGTGCTCTTATAGTACAATAATGCAATGTTAAACTAATACTAACTTCTGCTTCCATTTATTACTTGTCTGTGTACAGATACAGTGAAGTGACTGGTCAGTGGAAGATTGCTTTGGTTCCACCGATATCACTGGAGTTGGTAACTATAGCAGACTGAAGTTTAATTTCACAAATACTAAATAGTATCTAAATGAAAGCATGTTTTAGACTAAACAGCTGCTAAAGTAATAAGCTATCAGTGAACTAGTGTTGTAGGCTCTCTGATCAGGTTAGAGCCACAGACCAATTGTATTGTATAGCAAATGATCATCCTGAAGACGTTTAGTATGGTGTCGCGACGGAGGGAAGACACAGTCACTCAATATGAGTGATCAGCAGACTTCGTTTATTGAACCTTACAGTCACCTTTTATGATTTTTATGACTTCCATAACACTATGTAAGCAAAAGAGGCTTAAGATGGGTTTTCTGAATACTAACAATTTATTTTAGACTGTCTAAACTCAGGGCTTGAAAGATTTCACTCTGCCAGACGTAGAAACACTGTTGCTCTCCAGTTGTGATATCCCTTTTCCCAAGTTGTCACATGCACATCTCGCTCAAGCAACAGTATTGTTTAAGTTTCTCTCTGCTACATAAAAGCATATTGCACTTGTAGATATAAAAGACAGCACCCTTACTTAGATTATTACCTTATTACCTCATAACTCTTAGTATACCTTGTATCTCTGATTTCATCACTTCAAAAATTCACCAGAAGCAGATAAAACCACAGCCTCAGACTAAACTACACCTTAACTGCTGATTCAAATAAAGGCATTCTCTTCAGATATGCCTAATGCTTACAAATAATTTTGGCTGGTTTTGATCAAAAAACTATTATTACAATAATGATCAAAAATAATAATCCCGTTTGCAAAATGCCTTTAAGCCAGCCTCCTAGTCCCAACCAATTTCCACATTCAGAATACAGCATAAATATAGAATACAGAATAAATTATCTCCATCAAGGCAAAAAGGCTTCTCTTTAAGCTCAGAGATGTTTGCTAGTTCAAAGCAGAAACCCATTTCTTGTAGGGGACATCTGAAGCACTTTTTTTGGTGGGTTTGTAATCAATTCCGTATTTTTCCTTGAGAAGCTTAAGCTGTTCCTCTTGTTTCAGGAGTGTTTCCAACTCTGATTTGTCGAATAGGTCAGTATTTCCAAAAAAGATCATACATTTCCTCCGCTGTGATTTTATACGGCAGGTTCCGAATATAGAGGATCCGATTGACCTCTTGGGGGCAGCCAGATGTTAGCTCGCTTGGCCGCTTGCATCGCCATGGCGCCGATCGGAGGGGGGGGGGGAGGGGCCTTGGAGAAAAACCGCGGCCGGGAAGAGGCCTGCCGGGCCGCGCGCCGCCGCTCGCCGCTGCCGCGGGGGTCACGGACGCTATCCCATACGCTAATAACCCGGGTAATTCCTTTTTACAATCTGTGTCCTGAATGCTCCGCTTTTCTAAAAAGCATATGAGCGAATCGTACGTCGCTTGTCTCTCCATACCTTCGTCAGCGCTGTTGCAGCCTTTGCGAGACTTCGGCGACGCGTGGCCGGCGGGACCCTCTGTAGGTGCTCCCGGGCGCGGGGACTGTGCCCTTCCGCCTCCTGCGCTGCTTTCAGGACCGGTACCCGAATCTCCGTCGAACCGTGGCTCGCAGGTTCAGCCCTCTCTAGGGTCCCTGTTCGGGCGCCATTTGTCGCGACGGAGGGAAGACACAGTCGCTCAATATGAGTGATCAGCAGACTTGTTTATTGAACCTTACAGTCACCTTTTATGCCTTCTTATAATTAGCTCATACATATTACAAAAGTTAAGCTCATTATTGGTTAGTTGCCTAAATACCAAGCCCGCCCCTAGTTTCTCTTCTGTAGTTTTCTGTTCCCACCTGCAACATTCTTTTCCCACCGCGATCTTCCTGTTATTGTGTAACAAGGACAGCCAAAGACAGTGTATTTTTGCTTTACTTCAGATAAGCTGAGAGCGATGTGCATTTTTGTCCAGCCAGCTGGACTATGTCTATGTGAACTTTTTCAGCTAGCCAGTTATCCATAAGTAGTATGGTGGCTGATTCAAGGCAGTATTTCAGTCAGCTGACCTTTCATCTTTAAAACTTGACACTTTTCTATTCATGTGTCTGTGTAGCAATAGTGACAGTTTTATTCTATTGAAGTTCCTTTGTAAAAAGAGTACTCATCAAATGTGCAGTTCACTATATATATATATTTTTCACTATAATTTGCAGATATTCCTATAGTATATGTATTGAAGCTTTTGTAATGATTCAGTTATTTAACTGTTTGCACATAACTCTTCTAAAACTAGTCACAATAAAGGTGCATGCTTATCCCATTTTTTTTCCTAACTTTCTCAACAGAAAATTAGTTACTTAACTGTAAGAGTAGCCTCAAGTATATTACCCATCTCCTTCAAAACAAACTAAACATTCAGTCCTTGACTCTCTTCTCTAAAGGCTCTTGTTTATTAATTGAGCTTTTTTTGCTTGGTAAAATACTTTTGCAAAGTCTAGGGAACACTACACTGGTTTTGCCCCTTAAATCTATGCTTGGTGGTCCATCAATGCATTTCAGTTTTGTAACTGTCAAGTAACTAATTAATTTCCTGCTTAGACACATGTTGTAATATTTTTAATGTTACAGTATTGTTGTATCAGCAATATTGATTATGGAATGCTCTGTAGTTTGTTGGGTTTTTTTAATTTGATGCCATTCTTTTGGTTTTTTTAGTTTCAGGTGGACTTGTACAGTCATGTGGTCATATCATCCCAGAGTCTCCTGTATTGGCCCTTGGTTCCAATTTCACAGCATTATGCATTTTGAATGAGAGCTGTTTTGACTTTGGCAATATATATGCTAATCAGGTTATCTAGAAAATTAAAAATAGAGTGGTACCTAAAGAACAGTATCATGAAATAAACAGAATGGTTTCCATTGTGACATTTAATTACACTTCTTTACTTGCTACTCCTCTGACCTGCAGTATTTTAGCAGATGGACAGATTGAGCAGAACATTTATGGAATTACAGTTACATTAGGCTGTAAGTACTGTTTTTCTTGTCTTTTATTCTGATCCTAAGAAAATTGCTTCTGAGAAACAGGCAAGAGAATGTGAACAATGGAAAGTGTACATGAGAGACTTCTATTTCATCAACTCCTACATAACTGTATAAAACCACTGTCCAATCATATGCCATCAAAGCTGGTAAATATGCACAGAATAAGGTTTTTAAAAAAATACTCTAGAGGATTTCATAAATAGAAAAATGTTGAAGCAGGAAGATTTAAATTTCAGAAAGATGGTGTGAATTTAACTGGCATAGGTCCTAGGAAACAAATTAACTTCTTACTACTTGCTGCTGTTTCAGTGTTCAAGGAAATACAATAAGGTCGTGTCCTGCTTAATGCTTTCTTCATTAATGGACTGAGAAATATTTAATCAATCTGTACAACCAAATCAGTCCTGAACTGCCTTAAGGATGGAACACACTATTTGGATTGCTTTACTCTTATGTGGAAGAAAATACTTAGTTATAAACCTTCCTTATTTAAGCACAATAGCACTTGCATAGTTCTGACCAAGTGCACTTTGAGACAAGACCAAGGTCCTCAGAAATAGAAATAACTTCATATACTACTGCTTAATTAGTTGGTGGACAGTTTATAAAATGATGGATAAGTGTTCATGTGTCTTATTCCTGAGTGTGAATGGCTGATGCATTATGTTACCTCCTAGTGTTGTCAAAAAGGTATTGCAATTGTTACATGGTCTGTATACAAAAGGCAGTCTTGAGTTCATAATTTAATGTGGTTTTAGCATGAGTTAAAAATGCTTTCACAGAAAAAACAATTTCTTCAATTTCTGGGGAGTAAACTTATTACTAGAAAAGATGGGACAGACAAAATACAAGGAAAGGTGAGGACAGATACAATATCCTAAGATGATAAAATGAATGACAGTACAGATAATATTCTGCAGTTGTAATTCACATATGAATCTTGATATGCATTTGTATTAAAGCTACTATGTCTTCATTCCATCAATTTAAGAAAAATTCTGTAGAGAATGAGAACATCAGCTTTGGTAATACAGCTATTCAGTAACAAACCTTATGAACATGCTTATAGTTAGTTCTATTTAAAATAGCATTTTCTGCTTGAAAAGAAATAAAATTCAAGTACACTACACTCTTGTAAATAGCAATTTCCTAAAAAGCTAGAAATAAAAGTAGTGTTATCTTTGTATGCTATGACTTGAATTCAAGAAGAAAAAAAATAATAATAATTCAGCTGTGCTCTGAAAAATGTTCTTATGTGCTACTAAAGTACACTGATAAAGATCCTTTATCTTTCCTGTAGGTGTTTGTAAGTAAAGCACCCCTCTTCCTTAGCTGGGGGGTGGGGGGTTAGAGCTCAGGTTATTGGCAAAGCCAGTATATGCCAATGCAGCTATACTGCTTGCTAGCATTTTTTTCCTGTGTGAATTAAAATAGATTTAGATGAGAAAGTTGATATCTCTTTCTGCCTCAATGAGAAATCTTCTGTGTGGTTTTTTACTGTCAGGTGCTTGTTCCTTATACTGCCTACTGTTTCTTAGAGCAGCTGTTTAAGCTTTGTGACTTCTATTGCTGGATGGTCTCTAGTACTTCTTACCCCCTTGTTTAGAAATTTGTATGACTAAATACTTCTGATGTTCACTGAAATCACTCTAATGGGACACTTAGCATGATTATTACTGGATTGAAAGGTGTATATAGGTTAATTATTGCTAACTTTTTCTGTACAGTGCCCCCAGAGAAGCCCAAGAACTTAAGTTGCATTGTGCATCAGGTGTCAAAACTTGCATATCCTATGACTTGTACCTGGAACCCTGGAAGGCATGTGTTCCTGGACACTCAATTTAGGCTGAAATACAGATGGTAAGTAGCTCTTGATAGAATATCTAAATACTGTTGAAGAATGCTTTGTAGGCTAAACAAAACTTCCTTGGAATTCCTTGATACTTTGGACAAATTATTAACTTAAATTCAGTTTTTTGAGTCATTGTTGTCTATTTTTGGGGGAAGGGAAGAGTTAAAGAAATTCACCTTTAAAGTAACTTAAGTTAGACTTTAAACTTTGCACATTTTTTTGGAGTAACAGCTATGTCCTATTTTTCCATTCTTCAAATGTGATCAGTGTGGCTTGAGCACAGTATGCATAATCATTAGGTGACTGGGCCCAAATCATGTATATTATGTTTTTTGTGGTGACAATCATATTCTAAACAAGTGAAGAAACCAACATATAGCGACTGGATTTTGTAGAGGTATTCTCTATTTGTCCCTAAGAATTCAGAATGGTTTGCTCATGATTAATCCTAACATGAAAGCTTCAGCAAAAGTCTTTATAAAAAGTAAATTAACTATTTTTTCAAACTCTTCAAATGGTCTCCTGTAGTTTAAAATGGAGTGGACAGAATTCCTGCTCCTCTTTGGAAAAAGGAATAGCTGCCTGCAGCTTTCAGTCTTCCCTGTTTCTCTGAAGTGTTTTGGTAATGAGTGTAGTAAAAGTATGGATAATGATATGGAAATCTCCTGATGATACTAGTACTGTCTGCTGCTAGTGCAGCAGAAGATGGTGAACAAAAATAATGATGTGTAATAGTTTTAACACTGTACTCTTGAAGGGTATGCAGATAAAACTGGCTATCTCCTTCTAATGCATGAGTATGCTTATAGTTACTAGACATATTGCTTATGATTAAATGTAACAATTCTTGATCTTTATTTTTTTAAGCTAAGTTGGGGTTTTATGTATTGCAATACTTTGGGTTATACTTTCAAAATATATGACAAGACATTTGATTCTAGTTTCTATTGTAATGCAACCTTGTATTTATGGCTGAACAATCTATTCTAATTTCTTTGCCTTTTCTTCCTGCTCACCCCTGCTTACAAAGATAAGGGAAGAGGGGGAAACATGAACTGTAAACTGATTGATCACTCTGATCTACTTAAAATGATTCTTTAAAGGAAACCAAACTTAATGCTTTTTACTGTGCTTCTCCTTTTTCTTGGGTTTTTTTTTTTTAATTCAGGCCAAGAGACAACTTTCCTGACTGCATACCAAAAGATGTAAATAATTCTTGTACCATTTCTGATGTTCAGTTCTTTGTTAATCTGGAAGCCTGGGTAGAAGCAGCAAATGCTCTCAGGAAGGCTGAATCTGATCCCGTTGTTTTTGATCCCATTGAGATTGGTAACTATATGCCTCTTAAACTTTGATAGTATGTACAACTGTGGCTTCTGTGCATATTGCTGACTTGGCATATTAATGTTTCTTCAGTATAAAAATTTACACTGCCAAAATATTGTTGACTAGACCTTCAACTGTGCTGGACAAAGGTAGGGAAGGTGAGAGATTTGATCACCATTCAGGTAGCAAGTTATTGTTAAGTAATCTGTTTTAGAAACTGACATGAAGTAGTTTGAGAGGTCTTAATGATAGTGTTACAGTACAGTGTATCAACAGCTGGAGGCATGATAAATTAATAAATTTGCAGAGTTGACTCTAACTTATTTTATAGTTAAACCTCTGTCTCCATACAACTTATCAGTCAACTCTGGAATACTGCCTACTGTTCTGAAGCTTTCCTGGGAGAACCAGATTTCAGCAGCTGTGATGAAACTGAAATTCAATATTCGCTATAGGATTGTTAGTGAAACAAATTGGATTAAGGTAATTGTCCTGGTGGTTAACTTTCTTTTCAGTAGCTGATACAATGCTGTGTTTTGGATTTGGTGTGAGAGTAATGATGATAACACACTGATGTTTTTGGTTGTTGCTAGGTAATATTTATACTAAGTCAAGGACTCCAGTTTCTTGGGCTTTGCCAGCCAGAGAGCTAGAGGGGCACAAGAAATTGGGATGGGACACTGCCAGGACAGCTGACCTGAATGAGCTAAAGAGATATTCCATAGAATAGAATGACATGCTCGGTATATAAACTGGGGGGTGTTGGTTGGGCCCTACTGATCACTGCTAGGGGACTAGCTGGGTCAGTTGATGGTGAGGAATTGTTGTGCATCACTTGAGGGTTTTTTCTCCCTTCCCTTTGGATTTTATTCCTCTCTCCTCTTTATTATAGTTATTGTTCCTCTTATCATAATATTTGATTTATTCCAACTATTAAATTGTTCTTACCTCAACCCTTGACTTCTACCTCTTTCCCAATTCTCCTCCCTGTCCTGCCAGGGGAGGGGGGGAGTGAGCGAGTGGCACTTAGTTGCCAGCTAGGGTTAAACCATGTCAGTCCTTTTTGGCACCCAATGTGGGGCACAAAGGGTTGACATAATGACAGATCTGACTAGAGTGTGTTTGAAGGAAATTGTTATAAGTACTCATTGCATTGCTTTGATAA
This sequence comes from Falco rusticolus, assembly GCF_015220075.1. Classification (NCBI taxonomy): domain Eukaryota; kingdom Metazoa; phylum Chordata; class Aves; order Falconiformes; family Falconidae; genus Falco; species Falco rusticolus. The sequence goes on along the minus strand of NC_051209.1, from coordinate 23,243,570 downwards.
ATACTGGCCACAATGTTGGTTTCTTTGCTCTCAGAGTTGCTGCCCATGACCATGGGATTGCATTGTGTACTTGACTTGCAGTATGTGTTCCCTGTGGTGCCGTTTACTGTCCTTGGGGCCTAGGCTAAAGTTATGATTGTGTTGTACTATAGTGCTGGCTTCTGATATGATAGACTTGCTGGTTGTGAAATTAATCTGGTCTGTGTACTCAGCATTGCTGTCATCTCTGTACTTTGGGAGCCCTCTAATGGGAACTATTAACAATTATACCTTTTGCCTTTTCTCCTCGGAGAGCCAACCTATGGAGGAGACATCCTCCCACATCTTCCCCTTCCCGGCCAGGTTAATTACAGTAGCGTTTGACAGTTTTGAAAATTTTGAATATCCTTGGGATGTTGAAACCAGCACGATCCTACTTCTAGGAATGCTGAATGTGTTCCAGGTCTTGTTTAAGGTTAAACAACTATTTAAGAATGCCACCCAGAGATCTGTCCTGAAGTTGGATAGTTATGAGAGGCAGGGGGTGTGGGATAGCATGGGCAAGTACTTAGGACAGTGTGCACCTCCAGTGTTTTGGAATTTCACCCCTAAACAAGTGCAGAAGCTGGAAAAACTAGTAAAATATTTGGGAAAAGTAGGCTGTCACCCTGCCAATTCCAGAGAAGCAAAAATCACTGCAGCATGCTGGGGCCTAGCCCATGCCTACCGAGCCCTGTTCAACACTATTCAGTATCCTCAAGGGGAAGAGAAGGTCTCTGAATCTGATGGCAAAACGAGAGGCACTGCAGCTACTCCAACCCCTGTGACAGACAGTGCAGCTGAACCAGAGGACCAACTTCCTCCTCAGGGGCAGGACTCCTCAGACTCTTCCCCTGCTCCAGTGTGGGGTCCCTCCCATGGGAGACAGTCCTCGGTAAACTTCTCCAATGTGAGTCCTTCCCCCAGGATGCAGTCCTTCAGGAAGGGACTGCTCCAGCGTGGGTCCCCCATGGTGTCACAAGTCCTGCCAGCAAACATGCTCCAGTATGGGCTCATCTTTCCACAGGTCTGCAGGTCTTTCCAGGAGACTACTTCAGCATGGGGTCCTCCATGGGCTGCAGGTGGATATCTGCTCCACCATGGACCTCCATGGGCTGCAGGGGGACAGCCTGCCTCACCATGATCTTCACAATGGGCTGCAAGAGAATCTCTGCTCTGGTGCCTGCAGCACCTCCTTCCCTGACCTTGGTGTCTGCAGAGTTATTTTTCTTGTGTGTTCTCACTCTTCTCTCTGGCTGCAGTTGCTGTTGCACAGCAAGTTTTCCCCCTTCTTAAATATGTTATCACAGAAGTGCTACCACTGTCACCGATTGGCTCTGCTTTGGCCAGCAGCAGATCCCTGGTGGAGCCAGCTGGCTTTGTCAGACATAGGGGAAGCTTTTGGCATCTTCTCACAGTAGCCACCCCTGCTACCACAACCTTGCTGTGCAAGCCCAGTACACTCATGAACACATACATTGCTTGAAATGTACTGTGGCATTAAAGTAACTACAACTGTGTTATGAATTTAATATACTTTACAGCTCATTAAAGTCATTACTGTAGTTGTCACTAGTGAGGCTCTCCTGCAAGTTTGTCTTTACAGAGCCTGTGTGTTCTGCCACAGAGTTGTGCCAAAATCATTAGTTGGGTATGTTTAGTATTTTCTGTTACTGGTTTGTTTGGTTGTTTTGTTTTACAGCATTTCATGACTTGGCAACTGTAAACTCATACAAAGTAAAGTTGCACAACTACTGAGCAGTAATTATTGGAACACTGACATTAAAATCACACCCATGCATTTGTTACAGTATGAAAACTATTCTCAAATAGTGGATTTCTTAGTTTTCCATTAACTGAAATAAAACTATATGCAATATGTATATAACAACCTAGACCTATGCATTTGGCCTTTTAATTAGACAAACTAGGTTGTTTAACAAGTCGTATACTGCAATATGCTCATATAGGATCCAAACTATGATTTCCAAATAAAAGCACCTTTCTTTCATGTATAACTTATTTTTCTGTGGTCTATTTTCCTTTTCTTATTGATCTGAATATTTCACTTAGACTGAACTAGAACTAATTTAAGATCTTGAATAGATTCCTTGAGAGGTGCTAACTGGTATCTTCTTGAATCTGAACCTCTTGGTGTTAGAATACCCTGTATTAGTGTCTTGCTGCTTGCTAAAGGTAAAATGACCTAATTTCAGTGTGCAGTAAGCTCTTGGGGAATACCAGTCCTGTTAACTGTGATATGCTACAAATGTAAATACAGTCTGTTTTCTGCTGGTAGAACAGCATTGTAATAAATTGTTGTAGCTACAATTCCTAATAAGATAGCCACTCTTTTTCTGCATTGCTTGCTAATCAGTTAGTGTGGGGGTTTTTTTGGTATTGTAGCAATAAATTGACAGTGAAATAATTTCCTGTTTTGAGTTTACTTACAAACAACTTCAGAGATGTGGTCACCTCTTACTAATGCCTAGATGCACTTGCAAAGTTATAGGCTAGTGGGATAATTTAAGTTGGAAAGGACCTCAGGAGGTCTCTAGTTACCTAATCCTTTTTCTACTAAGTGTTGGGCTCAGACAAGGACATCAGGTTGCAATATTGGCAAAACCTGTTCCAAAATTTTATTCTATCTTTTTTTTATTCTACAGTTGCCTATTGCAAAGATCAAATGAAACAAGCAGACACTGGACACTTAGGTTACTTATACCATTGTTATTGCACTCAATCAAATTACAAAATTGACTTTTCAATGCTTTACTTTGTCTAAAACTATATTAGATCCATATCCCAGAAGATTCCACACCTACTTGCCTTCTCTGTTGCAGAATGGATGAAAGAGAACGGCCACGGTTCCATAGAAGGACTGTGTGATACAGCTTTTGACATAAGTCTGGAGTGAACCAAGCTAGGCCGCAGCGAGAAATTACCAGACTTGCTAGAAATGGAAAATTACCAGGCCTGCAATAAGGGAAGAGAGATAAGGTCATGCTGACCTTGTGCCTAATGTTGTAAATAACTTTGAGGAATTCGCGTAGACAAGAGAGGAAAAAAAAAATATATGTAGTTAGCTATCCGCAGAAACCGCAAATAGGAGGACGTATGAAAGTGTAACCCTTTAGAGCTTAGCCAATCAGCAGATGATTTGTAGGCATAATTAACTGGAACTGTATATAAGACATAATCGCGCTGTAATAAATCAAAGCTTGCTTTATCACTCACATTGAGTCGGCTGCTTGCTTCCCCTCGCTCGTCACTTCTCCATTCAAAAAAGTTGGTGTTTTTCTCAATAACAAACTGCAGAGATACAGGTGTATTTACCACTACTATGTTCAGTAAGGTATACTTCTATATTTCTATGTGGTTTTAGCCAAGTGTTATATACTGTAAATATCAAGTGAAGTTTCAATGGCATTCTTAAAAGCAAAGGTGCAAATGTACAATCATGATGTTGAACAGTAATGCAAGTGTTCTGGCAATGTTTAAATCTTTTGTCAATTGTTTCCTAATAAGGATTAGGTAGTAAAACATCTACTTTGTACCTCTAAATAATGACTGTAGCTGAGTGTCTTTATATATAGCAGAACAGGCTTGTTGTGTAGCCGTGTGTATCACAATGATATGCATCGTGATTTCTGGGGATTGTAAATATAGTAAGTCACTCTTAAAGGGATTTGACTTTAAAAAGCTTGTTTGGTTTCTTCCTAAAACATTAGCAGCAGCAGCACTGGGAATCACTTGCTGACTTCTGACTTTAAAGAGAATTAAATGATATTGGTAATTTATGTCTTGTTTTTCTAATGAAGAGCAAAACTACTTTAGCTTGGTCCTGTTTCCATTTAATTTCTATTTTTATGGACTGCGGGATTGACTTTGTTTCTGGTCTTTAGTGATCCTACCCAATATGGAGCCAATGAATGGACCTTCTGGTTGTATGCTTGATACCTAGTAGGGAACCTATTCTTCCCACAGATTACTGTAAATATTTTGTGATATCTGTTTAGCTTCTAAGTCATTCTGATTGCAGTTGGTGGGTGTTTGTGTGTGTGTGTGGTTGGTTTTGTGTGGGTTTTTTTGTTTTGGGAGGTGGGGGAATGTTTTGTTTTTGGGGGTTGTTTTTTAATGTACTTTAGCATTTCCTGCTTGCACTCTTCCTGGTCTGATTTCTGTAATATCCTATCTGTTCCTTAGTGATTTCCAAGGCGCCCTCTTCTTAAACAGTCTATATAGTTCAGCATTTCAGTGCATCTGTCTCCTAAACAGAGTTAAACCAATACAGGTTTCATTGTCCAAACACTATTTTGTGCTCAGAGCTTAACTGCACTGATTAAGAAGAAGTCCTTCCTTATTTATCTTAATTTAATTACCAGTAATGAGTTTTGATTGAGTTTACATGTCATTATATTTATGTCAGATAAATAAGAGAAACTGTAGTATATAGCCTACTTGTTTAAACAAAATGGAATTTGTGTACAAAATGGCGTTGTTTCAGCTCTCTTCAAAATTTATTTTCTCTGGGGGAGGTACTGTAAAAAGATTCTTTCAATATTCCAATCGCTTCTTTTCTACTCCTTATTACAGTATGGTTTTGGTTTGGTTTTGGGTGTGGTTTTTTTCTTTTCTGTGGTTACTGTCTCAACTTGAACAAGGATTTCAGGACTGCCTGCTTATTAGACTGCATTGCTGTTCTACTGCTGTGGTGACTGGCTCTGCAAAAATGCTGCTATTAGTGATTAAGTATCCATGTCTTATTATAGCCTCAGAACAAAGGTGTTACAGTAGAAAATGAATGTGAAGCAGGTTGTGTTGCAATCATGATTTTATATTAGGCAAGTTCTATAATTGGTTCTGTTTCACATGAATCAAAGTGGTGTACTCCAGTGAGATTGTTAAGAAAGAGCACTCTGCCTCAGTTCCCAGATCTCCTTCCCTCCTGATGTAAAGCATAAGAGACAAGATGCACCCTTTAGATCTGATATTACTTTTTGGAGGTAAAACAGTCAAAACTTGTAATATTACAAATGCAATAAAAGAACTCCTAGAGAAAATAGTCTAGCAAGATTATAAATGTAAATGCGTTTTAAGATAATCTCTCTTTCTATTATGGCTAAAGATCTTGCAAAGGATTGGACACTTTTGCTTTATATACTGTAATAGATTGATTCATTCTACTTAGAAATGAAATTTGTAGTGGAAATATCACTTGAATTTTTTGCAGTACTGGCACCAGAATGTACTGTATTTTTTTACAAAAGTACTGCAGTTCTGTTACCCTTCTTGGAATAAAGGATATAGGAGGCTTGGGGAATTCTGAGAGGAGAAGCCTGTCTCCCTGTTAACTTTTCTGCACTTTCCTTTTTTAGGTGACCTGATATTGAGGGTTGGGCAGAGTGTTGTAGCTACGGGCTATAGCAAGGTTTGCAGTATACAGAAGTGCAGGGCTGGCCTCTGGACATACACTGCCCAGTGTAGGTTTGGTTGTGCCTCACTTAGCACTGTTGTGTTCAGCCTGTTATTGCAGATGCACAGCATGGTGTGTGGGAAAATCACCTTGAGGGGGGGAAATTAGAGAAAAATTGGGTCCTAATAGAAGCGTAGTATTACAGAAAGCTTTTTAGGGTAAAATACAGCTATCACCTTTAGGATGGTTGGCATGCACAGAATCTACATCACCACAGTTCCCTAAAACACACAACCTGCTGTCTTAGAGGAGCAGTGGAGGATGGAGCGGAGTGGACACTGTGGCCAGGCTCTTCTGTACTCCCTGCAGGATTGGGGAACGTGATGGTACCATACAGCCATTACAGCATAGTGGCTGTAAAATATATGAGAAGATGTCCGTTGCTGGGCCAACAACTGTGGTGAAGATTCAAGCAGGAGCCTCATTATCTGCAAGAGAAGGTCGGGAACTCAGCCCTCTCAGCACTTCAAGAAGGGACAGTTAGTACAGATGTAGATGAGCTCAACAAGAATGTAAATTAGCAGTCTTCTGAGGAGGACGTGCTAACTGCTAAAAGAAAACAAACTGCTGAAGAGATAAGACTCAAGGATACTAGGGTAAAATAATTGTGGTAGTGGGAGATCGCGACCTCCTCCTCAAATGGCCCCCCTTAAAAGGATGAATCCCCTGCTTGGGGAGCATGCATAGTAAATTTAAAATTAACTGTATCTTTAAATGAAAGCGAGAGAACTTTGCAACAATGATAATAAAGGAATGTATGACTAGAGTCACTCAAGCTCCACCTAAGAGTAAAGAGAAGTATAAAAAGTGAATGAACGAGGGGAAAAGTGGGAAAGACACCACCGAGACTGACTCCTGGGATCGGCCGACAGGCTGAGCCTTTCTTCTCCCCCCCTTGGGATGCTTTGGGTGAGACTTAAACTAAGTGCTTCTTCAGGATACTTAGAAATATCTCTAGAGAGTTACTTTTTAGTATTTGTAGCCAGGCTGTATTGTTTGTAACTTTTCCACGCATTTTATACTTTATTTATTTGCACATGCCTTTTGCAGGCAGTCACTATCACCGGCAATCCAAAAACCTGTATATCTGTTGCACAAATAAAACTGCACTGTTAAGTAGCTGGTCTACGCATTTTCTCATTGAACGTGACCATACCCTAGAGTGTGGCTGTGCCAGTTCATGAGCACAACTGGACTGGTGGTGCAGACTGCTATTAGTGTATCCAGAACCGTGGTAGTTTAATATACATATTAAATGTGACTGGGCTGATAGTGGTAAATTGGACATCACTCAGAAATTTAAACCCAGCCGCACCTAATCGCACCTAATCTCGACCCTCGGTGAGGACAGTTGGAAGGTGGTGGTGATATGGAGAAATAGTGTGAAATGGGGACAATGGACATCGATCGTGATTGTATATGTCTGCTCAAGGAATGTGGGTATGGTGACTGGTCATGGGTGTGGTGTATGGTCACATAGTCACACAGCTTTGAGGAGACACCTACCCTTCTTCCTCTAACAAAGGGGCTATTTATAAAAAGGATGAGAAAAGGATGAGAGACATTCCAATGTTATCTAGAGGAAGGGAGTGCTAAGTCTCCTTGCTGGAGAAGATCAGATGGTCACAAGGACATGAATCACCTACAAACCTGCAAGACCACCACATTCCAGGCAAAGGACAGATAAGCTAATTAAACATATGAAGCGAGAGTAAGCGGGTTTAGGTAACGAATATGTATAGGTGTTAATTGAATATTCATTTGTTTTATTGTATAAATGTGAGATGGTTCGTCACTTTGGGCATGCACGCTTGTGGAGGAGCGATCCCCCGTGCATATGCACGCAATAAACATACCTACTTTATAACTTTCGAGTTATAGAGTCTAATTCCGCACGTCATTTTGGGGTGGGGTGGTGGGGTGTGTATTTTCTGCTGAATTACTCCATCCCCTTTAACCCAACACGCTGCTAAAGCACACATGTAATAATAGATGAAAAACAAGTGTATGGCACAACAGTCAACAGACAGCTAGGAAACTGGACTTACTCCTGCTTAGACTGAAGTCTCTTCTGCACCCAGAACCAACTGTTATTCACTGACAATTGCAGACACGGTAGATGAGCATTCACTGCAGCATTTGAAACTGGTAGCAACTATTGCTTTTCTTCATGCCAAAGCCCATTTGTAAATGAATACAGTCATGTTTGGATTTTTTTTTAATATACCAGACCTGTTCAGTGTCACATATAGCCTAACATTTTGATACAGCAATGGATTGTCTAATAACAAAGTGCTTTTATTTGGAGAGAGGGGTTAAGGAGCCTAGAGTCAAGGTTACCAGTCACCAAATAGTACTGTGCTGATGACGTACGGAATTAGACTCTATAACTCGAAAGTTATAAAGTAGGTATGTTTATTGCGCGCAGATGCACGGGGGATCGCTCCACCACAAGCGTGCATGCCCAAAGTGACAAACCATCTCACATTTATACAATAAAACAAATGAATATTCAATTAACACCTATACATATTTGTTACCTAAACCCGCTTACTCTCCCTTCGTATGTTAATTAGCTTATCAGTCCTTTCCCTGGAATGTGGTGGTCTTGAAAGGTTTGTAGGTGATTCATGTTCTTGTGACCATCCGATCTTCTCCAGCAAGGAGACTTAGCACTCCCTCCCTCTAGACAGCATTGGAATATCTCTCATCCTTTTCTCATCCTTTTTATAAATAGCCCCTTTGTTAGAGGAAGAAGGGTAGGTGTCTCCTCAAAACTGCAGGCGTCTCCTCAAAGCTGTGTGCCTATGTGACCAGACACCGCACCCATGACTAATCACCATACCCACATTCCTTGAGCAGACATATACAATCACAGTCGGTGTCCATTGTCCCCATTTCACACTATTTCTCCATATCAATCCCCCCTTTTCTATCAAACTAAGTAAATTCTTTTACTTAAGCAGTCTTCCCGTATGATATAAAGCATCATACATAAGCGTTACCCTTTTAAACATTCTCCAAACCCACAAATATAACATAATGGTTAGTATTAAGGAAATTCCTGAACTGATCAATAAGATCACAATGGGGTGTACCATAGTGTTAAGAATTCCTGTTGCAGAAGGTGACCAGCCAAAGAGAGTATCCCACCAATTATGGTTTCCGTCGGGAAATCATTTACATATTCATTACAGTTCCGGGAATTCATTTACATATTTCATTCCTGTGCAGTGTCCTTGAGGAGTGGTCGTCTGGGGGTCTTCAGGATGAAGATCAGGAGTCTTCCTCCAGTGAACCTTTTTTACCTTCTTGTTTCTGCGCAGACTCTGTTCCTCGATAGACTAATGAGCATGACTCAAATTCCTTGTTTAGGTAGCGTTATATACACAACAGAAGCTTAGGACCAGATGGCCTTTATAAAGATAACGAATCCAAGGACCTTGTGTCTAGTACATCCGTGGTGCTGACACTAAGGGTCTTGGTGTATTCATCATGTTGACAACAAGGGTCCTTGAACACCTCCCAACTTTGGATAATTATATATAAGCACATCATTTTCTAAAAAAGTAGTATACCATTCATCACTCATTGTACGTAGCTCATTATTCAATCCCCTGTTCTAAAAACTATCATTATGCTCTCTGATCATTATGCTTCCTGATCATTCTTCGACAGCACCAAACAGAACATTGAAGTAATAAGGAGTATGTAATTGCCAATCTATTCCCAATACTGTACTCACTTGTTGTACTATTTTGGCACAAAAGTGTGAGTCTCTATTGGAAGAGATTGTTGCCGGAAGCCCAAAGCGGGGGATAATTTCATTTAATAATCCCTTCGTTACCTCTCTTGCTTTATTTGTTCAACAAGGAAAGGTTTAGGCCAACCTGAAAACATATCAGACATAACTAATAAATATTGGTACCCCCCTTTTCTTGGGAGTTCGGAAAATCAGCTTGCCACTGTTGTCCTGGATAATTTCCTCTACTAATGTTCGCTAGTTTTATTTTATTTGCTGTATTGGAATTATTGCATAAACACATTTCACATTGCTGAGTCACCTGTTTTATTACAGTATACAAGTTTCACCCTATCAATTTCTGAATTAGTCTTTTATATAAAGTATCAGCTCCCCAATGCGTTTTTTTAATAATAGGGCTGTGGTCCATATTAAATTGGATGGTACCACTATACGACCATCCCTTAAATAAGTCCACTTATTTATTTTTATTTTATCATTCATGTCCTGAATTACCTTTAAGTTTTCTTTAGAATAGTTTGTCTCCTGATCTGTACTTACAGTTTGGATTTTATCATCTGGTATTAAGGATAATTCCTCATTTCCTACCTCCTCTGTTACTTGTCTGGCCTCATGGTCGGCCAGGTGGTTTCCAATTTCCAAATCAGTGCCTCAATGGGCCATCTTATGTTCTTCCTTTTTGGATGACCCTCTTATAACAGAGGGGGCCATTCCTCACATCAAGGTCTGGCATGGCATATGTCCCCACCACTCAACGCCTACTGGGTTGCAGCCAACAGCGGAGCTCAAGATTCTTCTTGGTGGCAAACACAGAGGCCAACCCAGTCTTGCCCTTGACTATGGTAGGAGGCACCTGACCAACCTTATTCCTTGTACTTCGTTGTCAATGCAGAGTTTCATCTGCACATCCCATAACAAGTCACTGTCATGGAAAAACACACAGATTTACATTAGTAGAACTACTAGAGAGTGTATTTTATTTCAGTTTTTCTGCCAATATCCCCACAGCCTTGCTGACCAAGGGATATTGTTTTTATCTGAACTGGGCAAGCCTCCCCCTTATCATTTTTACTGTAACAGGTAAAGCATTTTTCACCTTTCCTGGAATTTATTTTCAGATACACCTGGTTAAAAATTTCTTTTACTTCAGGGAGGTCCTCTTTTCCTCTTTTCTGTTAAATTAAAGATAAGCTCAATATTTCAATTACTTGATCATTTTTAACTTTTAGTTTCATTTCCCCTTCTTTAAACGTCTAGATGTTCTAATAAATCTCATCCCAACAAAGATTTTGGTGAATTTGGCATTCTTATTTGTTTTCTTAGTTTGTACTTTAAAGGTTTCAGGATGTTTTCCTGGTGGCCAGCAGCTCCCACAACTGTAACAATTTATTTTTTTTACTGAAGTTTAATCATGCTTACCTAGTAACTCGAACCTTTATCTAGTCCTATTAGATCATCCTGAGAAATCTTTCATAACCAACTTTCAAACATCTAAATTTCCCATCAAAGATTCACCTTTATTCTCCTCAGACCCACTGCCTGCCCTAGAGGGGCCGTTACCGGTCCTGTTGTACTGCAAATGCTGCAGCAACTGGGGTGACATTGTCAGGTCCTTCTGCTCAATTGTCAGCAACAGCAACCCCCTCCCCCTTTACCAGCAGAAGGGTTCGGGGCAGGAGATGCTCTTCCTGCTCTGCAGGTTACACAAGCCTGCCTCTGCAACAGCACTTCTGTTTTAACTCTTTCTCACCCTGAATGCAAATCTGCTACTTGTTGTTTAAGTCTGTGTTCTTACATATCATGCCTTCGCAGGCAAATAGCAAACACCCTGCCATGCATCCCAGCATGATTCAGTCGCACCTTCGAGGGGGTACGGGGGTTTGTACAAACTCACCCCAATACTTTAACACTTTCACAAGGTCTTTGATGCTCCACCCTCCACCCCCTCAGGTTTTACATACATTAGTACAAGTTTTTATCTTACAACGTGTTTCATTCTGGTTGCTCCACAGAAGGAACCGCAACCTGAGCTTTTTAACACAAAAATTTCAACAAGAACATCTTTCTAGTTTAGGTCTCAGGTGTTTTTTTTCTATCCTTTTCTAGAGCCATCATCAAAGATCAGGTGATGTTAATCCCGCACTCTTTCTAGTGCTAGTACCATAGGATCCTGAGGGGGTACTATTCCACAGTCCTTTTGCCACTTGGGTTTGTCCTGGAGGACGAAGAACATGTCTGCATATGATACTTCATCCCATTTTCCTTCTATTCTCAGAAACAACATTAATTGCAGGAGAGTGTTATAATCTAACGTTATTCCCTCCTGAGGCCATTTCGCATCACTCTCCAATTTATACAAAGGCCACCACTGATTACAATATTTAATCAATTTCCTTCTATTTTCGGTACCACCCTGTCCTACGATATCCCTCCAATGTTTTAATATACAACCTAAGGGCGATTTTTCACAGGGCTTACTCCTTCCATTTCCTATTTCGCAATTTTAATTACTTTGTTTTTCTCCGGCCGCCTTAGCCACCCAAGGTCGGAAATGCGGATAGAGCTCCTTACTCGTTTTGCACTCAAACGTGTGTCTCAAGCACTCTTGCACTCACACTCAGTCAAAATAATTAATCTATACACGGAAAATCAAAATATGCATCTCAATCACACCATTCACACTCTCCGGGCAACCCTCAGTCACACAAGCAATATGTTATACGGTACCGTGCACTTATGTACAACTTTTAGGAACACTGACAGTTCACAAAGTATGCATTTCAATGAACAATTGCCAAAAAACAAACAACAAACAAAAAACCAAATTTTTCCTGGTCTTAAGCAGAGTGTTAAGTTTTCCGCTATTTGCCTAGAATTACCAGAATATTATTATTTTTCAACATGTTATAAATTGAGACCACAATAGATCATAATCCAATTAAAATTTTTATTAATTACAGCAAGTAGAATACGAGCAAAGACAGCGCTGGACGGCAGGGGAGACTGCGCTTCGCCAACTGCCGTACTGAGCAGTTCAAACAGTCCCTTTTTATACTTTTTTTACTTTCCTGTTCATGAAGTAGTGGAGGTGTTGACCCTTCATTCATATGCACAAGCGGCATCCTGGACACCTGGCGGTTATCTTATCTTTCACAAGCGGCATCCTGGACACCTGGCGGTTATCTTATCTTTTGTTGCCTAATCTTTACATTGGGCTTAACATAAATCTTAATAAACAATACCCTAGTCCATAGTTTCTTACAATCCCCCCTTTTTCTTTTTATCCTATTATTGTTTATTAGACGCTGCTTTCATTCTCGGCACTGTGAACAAACCTTTTTCCACAATCCCAACATTTATCATAACACTCACAAGGTAATACCTCACAATTACAATAGGCATAGTTCTCACGTGGCATAACGCATTCGCAACAATCTTCATCCTCATTAATAGATACACTCTTATATTTTGCCCTAGACCTCGTAGTTAAAATAAGCAATTTAGCTATGTCAAACCGTTCTCTAATAAAGTGTAGCGTAATATACAAGGCCCAAATATAAGTCCCAGAATCAACATAATAAGTGGTCCTGCTAAAGCAGACAACAAAGTGGTTAGCCAAGGTGAGATATGAAACCAGTTTTCATACCATGACCTGCCCGCCTCACGATCTTTCTTACGTTGATCTAACCTTTTCCGGAGTTCAGACATGGCATCCAGGACTACTCCCGTATGATCAGCAAAAGAACAACATTCTTCATTGAGAGCTACACATAACCCTCCTTCCTTTAAGAACAATAGATCTAATCCTCTTCTATTTTGCAGCACTACTTCTGATAGAGACTTTACTGAAGTGGCTAAATTTTGGATAGATTGTTCTATTTTTGCTAAATCCTCATCTACAGCCATCTGCAAACTTTGTAATTCCTGACCTTTTACTAGGGAGGCTATGCCTGTACCTGCTCCAACTCCGCCCGCTATCAGCAGTGTAGCTAGGGTTACCACTGTAATTGGCTCTCGTTTTTGCCTATTCAGGTCTCCTTCAAAGTGGCGTAACACCTCCTCAGAGGTGTGATAGATCAGACGAGGAACAATAATCACCTGTACGCAAAACTGAGATTGATTAAACACGTTTAGGGATAGGCAAGGCGTTACTCCAATGTCTGAACAAACCCATTTAGCTCCTGGTGTCGGGATAGCCCATTTGTCATTTTGATTCTTGTGTTTCTTTATGTTAGCTTTAGTGATTGTTTGATTACACAAGGGCTGATATTGTTCGGGCACTGTATCTATACATTTTCCTTGACCTGTTACCAATTGAATAGTAATTCCTTGCGTATGGTTCTTCTGGTCATCCCATGGGCATTCTTGTGGGTTTGAACCACTAGACCATTGAATCCTATCTGGTATTCCGATTGCCTCAAAATATGGTGGTCTAACATTGTAACATAACCAGCATTCCTTAGTTAAATTTGGTTTGCTTTCATTAAGGGTACGATAAGAGGCTTGCATTAAATCCCATAAGGGGTCTTTAGATTCTGACACTCCTGAATCCTTAACTAAAGAGGACTCAGTCACCGTGTCATTAGTTGTTCTATCTGTTACTGATAGGGAGTTTGGACGAGTGGTTGTAACACTTGTGGGGACAATCTTTTTCTTAGGGAAAGTGGGTGAATTCAATACTTTATTCGGCCCAACAGGGAGTGAATCGTATGGTATTTTAATTTTTCTTATGAGAAAGTGCCCTCCCCAATCTTTAGGAATTCCTGCATAGACACATATTCCCCATGTTCGTCCTACTAACCACTCGTCTTCTAGGGGATGCAATACTTGAAATTTGATGTGGGTACAGACTTTCTTGTTACGTGGAGCTACATAATCCACGTCAAGCAGACCTGTAAGATCTACACCCGTTTGTTCAGGTACACATCCGTTAGGAGTCCAGGTTGCTTTTATATATTTATCAGGAGCCTTTACTGTCCAGCCCGAGGCTATTGTCTCACATCCCCAATAACCACAATAATAGTGTCCGGGATAATTACAGTAAGGCTGTCCAGAGGCCGGGCATAAATAAAATGGAGGTCCTTTTTCACAAGGTATTGGTACTAAATCACAAAGTTTCACTACGAATTCAGGTGGCCCTGGGTTGCTAAAAGTGGCTATTGTTTTCGTTCCTTCCCAAGATATTAGTTCCCACTTAAATGGTTCATGTGGGTTTCCCCCTTTTGCTTGGGTTATTATCAATAGCACAATTAATGGTATACCAGGAAAAAGGGTGTTTGTTAATTTTGCCAATTTAAGTATATTCTTACCAGTCCTGGGGAAGTTCGGCCATGGCTGCTTTTGCATCCCATTTTTCTGGCTCTTTTCTCCACGGTTTGTTTCTCCTCTGCCTCGCCCGTCGACTCGGTTGCTTCGAGCCACGGGGTGTACCATCTTCTCGGCAGCAAGGGAATTCTTCAGGAGAATAGCTGTTTCGGGCTTTCTGCCTGTTTACATAGGCTTCCCACTTCGCAGCTTTAATTAATGGGGCCAAGCAAGACACGGTTAGTACTTCCCTCCTGCACTTTATAACTAAAATTTCAGCTACAAAGGGGACTGGTTCGGTGGAGTGGTAACAATAATATTGAGGGTTTATTACTTTAGCAAAAATTTCCCACCACTCTTGGGATTCCCGAATAATTTCTTGTTTAGACTCTAATTGTTTTAGTCTCCACTCAGTGAGAGTTCTTTGGATTTTTCCAACACTGTGTGCAAACTCCTGTCGGAGGGTATCCGAATTCACAGTGTGTCCACCATTTATCCTGGCATACCTTACACCTGAAACAAGCAAATGGATAACAATTGCAGTTCAAATTATTACACCTAATTCGTATATCCAAAATGCATATATCATTCACATCAGCATATTTTCTATATTCAATATTGTGTGGCTGCATGAGCTTAGCAATTACACTTCTTACTCTTCCATATATAATAGATAAAAAAAGAAATAATTATAGCAAATATAAACAACAATACACACTTTATACCAAAAGGTAATGTGGCAAAATAATAAAATAAAGTCTCTGTCATTCAGGGTTATCTTGGTGCCTTACCCTCACAGGTATGTGGGGTTCGGAAATTTGGATTTTAATCGGTGGGATTTCCAGTCTACTAATTGTGTCCGGAGAGTACCAGACATCGGGGTTAATTTCTTTTTGATCATCCACGGTCAAAGGATAAGCAGACACCGTTAGTTCTTGATTTTTTACTTTAATTTCTAATTGCAATTCAACAATTAAATCTCGTCCTAACAGATTAAATTCTGCTTCAGGGACGAGCAAGAGTTCACCCATTCCAAATTTATTTTCAGTTTCGAATACCACATTTTTGATTTTGCTTACTTTAAAGGGTTCTCCTTTTGCCCCAATTACTTGTACTTTTTTAGGGGAAACTTTACATCCCTCAGGTATTTGCTTAATAGTCGATTTTTCAGCCCCAGTGTCTACTAAAAAGGTGAACTCTTGTTTATGGGGACCTATTTTTAATTTTATCAAGGGCTCATGATGACTCCAGTCCCCTAAGATATAGAGCCCCTGACTCTCCTATTCCGTTTTCAATATTTCCTCATCCCTGATCCTTTCTCTGCAATTCTTCTTTATATGTCCCTTCTTTCCACAGTAAAAACAACATCCCTGTTCCTTCTTTACTACTACGTTCCCTTGTTTCTTTTCAGCAGATCTGTGTTCACCAGTCCGCCCTTTGTGATTCTCTCTGACCGCTGCTACCATCATTTTTACTTGTCGCTTGCTGCTCTCTTCTTCCCGCCTTACGTAGACTTTCTGAGCTTCCCTCAATAATTCATCCAACCCTCTATTCTGCCAGTCTTCTAACTTTTCAATCTTCTTTCTGATATCTTCCCATGATTTTGCCACAAACTGAGTTTTGAGGAGCGCTTGCCTTAAAGGGTCGTCTGGATTTACCCCAGAGTACAGCTGAAGGGCTTTCCTCAGTCGTTCCAGCCACTCAGTAGGGCTTTCATCTTTCTTTTGCATTTCATTAAATGCTTTATTGATATTCTGGCCACGGGGTACTGCTTCCCTAATCCCCTGAATTACTATAGTTCTCAGGTCCTGCATATGAGTTCTATGCACTGGATCCTGATTATCCCAATTAGGTTTTTGAAGTGGCCATTTAATATCTGCTTGGGGTCCCTAGGCATGCTGAGCATCCCACAGTCTCATTCCTGCTCGTCTAGTCATATCTCTTTCCTCGGTAGTAAATAATTGACCAAGGATAGATTGCATCTCATCCCAAGTATAAAGGTTTGGTCCCAAAAATTGATTTAATCTTTCTGCCACTCCGAGTGGGTCCTCAATTAAGTTTCCCAACTCGGTTCTTTTAAAATCTCGTAGTTCAGCCGAGTTTAGGGGTACGGAAATATATCCGATCACAGGTTGAGGTCCCCCCATGGGTATTTCCCTTAGGGGGTATATCTGAGCTGCCCCTTTTTGACTTCTAGTTACGCGTCTAGGAAGAGGGGGAGACCCTTGTTCCGACTCTGGTGGGGGAGTGGACGCTCTGGGGACCTCTGCGGGAGCAGGAGGAGGAATGTAAGGAGGGGGGGTTAGAAGGGTTTCGTCTAACTCTTCCTGCTTTTTCTTTTGTTTAGTTTTTATTTCATTCAGTGGGTAAAGTCTAGCTCCCGGTCTTTTCTAGCCACACTTCCGCATATCGACTCTCCTCCGGGTTAAGGGGGTTTTTATTATTAACCCAGAGGTTTAATTGCTGTCTTACCCAATCTTCTTCTGACCCATAGACTGGCCAAAAGACATTTTTAGAAATCTTCTTCCCTCCCCATATCTTAGTACAATATTCTATCATCTTCTGCTTATCTTTCCCTAGAGTTCCAGGGAAATATCTCCAATTGTCTAAGATATATGCCAGAGGGGTATTCTTAGGTACAATGGGTACCCTTCCCATGGGAGTCGAAGGCTTGCTGCCCTTCGCCCCCATCTTCTGGTATATCCACAAACATACACTCACTCGCTCCCCTTGTTCCTGGCCCAGTCCCTCGCGGGAGATGGGAAACGCAGTACTTAACAGTCCGCACTCGCTTGGTTCAGTATATCGAACCTCTCACTCGTTATATCCCAGGAAACCCAATCCCGCCCGAACGGCAAACCCGCGAACAAATTCGCAATATACTTACGCGTCCTGCGTCTTCGTCCGGACTCCCATGCACAGAATTTTATGGGATTTTACCGGTTTCTCCTTTGCTCATTATTCTAGAATTTAGGTTCGTCGGTAAGGTTGGAGCAAGCTGTTGGTCGCGGGGCCGCGAAATGTCACGGGGCGCCTCCCCGGAGGACCAAAGCCCACCGTTCCTTATCCGAGTCACGGCACCAGAATTGATATAAATTGAGACCACAATAGATCATAATCCAATTAAAATTTTTATTAATTACAGCAAGTAGAATACGAGCAAAGACAGCGCTGGACGGCAGGGGAGTCTGCGCTTCGCCAACTGCCGTACTGAGCAGTTCAAACAGTCCCTTTTTATACTTTTTTTACTTTCGTGTTCATGAAGTAGTGGAGGTGTTGACCCTTCATTCATATGCACAAGCGGCATCCTGGACACCTGGCGGTTATCTTATCTTTCACAAGCAGCATCCTGGACACCTGGCGGTTATCTTATCTTTTGTTGCCTAATCTTTACATTGGGCTTAACATAAATCTTAATAAACAATACCCTAGTCCATAGTTTCTTACAAACATACATTTCATAACTCCAAGTTTTGAACATGTAACAAGACAACACATAGAACAAACAAGACACAGAGCGCTATTTCAGTTGTTACATTCTAGGAATTCCCCAATTCTTAAGACAACCTAAAGGAAGTTTTTTGCTTCCCCCTTTTTTCTTTTCCATCTTTTTTTTTTTTTTTTTTTTTTTTCCTACGCAAAAGTTTCCCTTTTACTTTTGCTATGACGTCCCTCTTGTTACTGTGAGATTCCACCTTATTCCGTCCCGCCCCCCGCTTTCCGTCACGAGGCCTCTGGGCTTTTAGGAATGGCAGTAACCTCGGGTTTGCTCGATCTGCCCTCAAGATCGCTAGCGGCCACCCCTTGGTCAGCAAACCCCCTCCCAAGGTACCTTTCCTCCTGGGGACTACGCTGCGCGCTGGACGTCTCCGTGCGTCTCACCAGCCGCCCCGTTTCTACACATACCGTTTTATCCGTGGATCCAGGGGTTTCTCTTCTGCTCCCGGGTGAACAGCTGAGAAGAGGAGGCTCCTCCGAGGAAATCTCCCGGGGCGCGCCTAGGAGCGTCCGCTCCGCAGCTGGTCCCTCAGCTGGTCCCTCAGCCGAGCAGAAATCCTCCTGCCTGGCTCGCCAAAATGACGTACGGAATTAGACTCCAGAACTCGAAAGTTATAAAGTAGGTATGTTTATTGTGCGCAGATGCACGGGGGATCGCTCCTCCACAAGCGTGCATGCCCGAAGTGACCAACCATCTCACATTTATACAATAAAACAAATTAATATTCAATTAACGCCTATACATATTCGTTACCTAAACCTGCTTACTCTCCCTTCGTATGTTTAATTAGCTTATCAGTCCTTTGACTGGAATGTAGTGGTCTTGCAGGTTTGTAGGTGATTCATGTCCTTGTGACCATCTGATCTTCTCCAGCAAGGAGACTTAGCACTCCCTTCCTCTAGAAAACATTGGAATGTCTCTCATCCTTTTCTCATCCTTTTTATAAATAGCCCCTTTGTCAGAGGAAGAAGGGTAGGTGTCTCCTCAAAGCTGTGTGACTATGTGACCATACACCACACCCATGACCAGTCGCCATACCCACATTCCTTGAGCAGACATATACAATCACGATCAATGTCCATTGTCCCCATTTCACACTATTTCTCTATATCAAGAGGACTTTGATTAAGTACTGCAATCAGTAGTGGCCCCTGTATAAGTTAGGGGAGGGAGAGAAATGGCCCTTAAATGGGACACTGAATTATAATGTTTTATTACAGGAAATGGTATTCTTGAGGCGAGAGGAAAAATGGTATGAAGTAATGTGTGCAGATATGTTTGTTTGACAGGAGTGTGGGATTAACACCACCTGATTTTAGATTATGGCTCTAGAAAGGATAGGGAAAAATTGAGAGCTAAACTAGAAAGATGTTCTTGTTGAAATTTTTGTGTAAGAAAAAAAAAATAGAGAGCTCAGATTGTGGTTCCTTCTGTGGAGCAACCAGAATGAAACACGTTGTAAGATAAAAACTTGTACTAATGTATGTAAGACCTGAAGAAGGGGGGGGGTGGGGGGTGGTGGAGGGGTGGAGAATCAAAGACCCTGTGCAAGTGTTAAAGTATTGGGGTGAGTTTGTACAAACCCCCATACCTGCTCTCAGGTGCGGCCGAGTCATGCTGGGCGCATGGCAGGATGTTTTCGGTTTGCCTGCAAAGGCACCATAGGTAAGAACACAGACTTAAAGCAACAAGTAGCAGATTTGCATTCAGGGTAAGAAAGAGTTAAAACAGAAGTGCTGTTGCAGAGGCAGGCTTGTGTAACCTGCAGAGCAGGAAGAGCATCTCCTGCTCCAATCCTTCTGATGGTGAGGAGGAGGGGGTTGCTATTGCTGACAATTGAGCAGAAGGACCTGAAAATGTTACCCCAATTGCTGCAGCATTTGCAGTACAACAGGACCGGTAACGGCCCCTTTAGGGCAGGCTGCGTGGGTGGGGGTCTGAGGAGAATAAAGGTGAATCTTTGATGGGGAAATTTAGATGTTTGAAAGTTCGTTGAGAAACACTTATCAGGATTATCTAATAGGACTAGATAAAGGTTCGAGTTGATTGTTACTAGATAATCATGATGTAGAAAAGTTGCTAAAAAAGGAACAGGGAACGTGTACAGAAGGTAAGAGAAGAAGAGCTGGGTCGTGCTAAACTGGTAGAAGAGAGAGGCAAAGACAGAGGAGGAATGTCAGGCAGAAGTGAAAGAGTGAATCCCTCTCCTATGGGATCGGATCACTGTGCATATTGTAGGGAAAGTGGGCACTGGAAGCAAGATTGCCCTATGCTGAAGAACCATCAAGGAGTTCTGGTGAACTAGGGACTAGGAAAAATGTGGGCTTATTTGACAGATGGTCATATAGTGGTACCATCCAATTTAATATGGACCACAGCCCTATTATTAATAAGACTCATTGGGGAGCTGATACTTTATATAAAAGTCTAAATCAGAAATTGATAGGGCGAAACTTTTTTACTGTAATAAAGCAGGAGACTCAGCAATGTGAAGTATGTTTATGTAATAATCCCAATGTAGCAAATAGAATAAAACTAGGGAACATTAGTAGAGGAAATTATCCAGGACAACAGTGGCAAGTTGATTTTTCCGAACTCCCAAGAAAAGGGGGGTACCGATATTTATTAGTTATGACTGATACATTTTCAGGTTGGCCAGAAACTTTCCCTTGTCAAACAAATAAAGCAAGAGAGGTAATGAAGGGATTGTTGAATGAGATTATCCCCCGCTTTGGGGTACCAGCAACAATCTCTTCTGATAGAGGCTCACACTTTTGTGCCAAAATAATACAACAAGTGAGAACGGTATTGGGAATAGATTGGCAATTACATACTCCTTATAGGCCTCAAGCAAGTGGGCAAGTGGAAAAAACGAACCGTTTAATTAAACAACAAATAGCAAAAACAGGGCAAGAAACAAATCTAACTTGGCCACAATCTCTCCCTTTAGCATTATTAAGAATTCGAACTAAGCCAAGAACAAAGGAAAATTTAAACCCTTTCGAAATATACGGGAGACTATACCAGTTACAATTTGCTGGAGAAGATCTAAGACAGTTGGGAGAGGGATATTTGTGTGAATATGTGAAGGCCCTCCAGGGATAATTAAAAGTTATAAATAAATATTAGGAACAAGGGCCAGAGGGTTGGATCAACCATTCCATTCCTTTAAATCTGGTGACTATGTGTATATAAAGACTTTTTCAGGGAAACATTTGGAAGAAAAGTGGTAAGGACCCTATCAGGTGCTGCTGACGACCTTCACCGCCATCAAGATAAGAGAACAACCAGCCTGGATTCACTATTCTCGGATTAAGAAGGCTCCTGAGAAATCATGGGCCGTTACCCCGACAGGACCCATGAAACTACGGTTCTTTAGATCGTAAAGAAATCTCCGGAGACACAATGGACTGTCAAAAAGGATCAGGGACATTTGTGTAAAGTTATTCTGATCTTAATTGTAACTGTTGTAGAGATATTAGAAACTGAAACATGGGTAAACAATACCTGTCTTCAAACATTGCAAATAATTGTTAATGCTACGAAAGCTAAGGAATGCTGGATATGTACCTCTCTTCGTAAAGGAGGCTTGATAACACCCCTGTATGGAGTGGCCTCTCAAAACTGGAATTATCTCAATAACAAATGGCCTACCTGGCAGAACTTTTGGAAAAAGCCAAACGATGGTGGAGGATATTGCCTATTTGATAATAAAACATATAAGTTGGGTCCCAGATTTGATTTACAAATATTAAACCTAACCACCACAGTAGTTATGAAAAGTGATAATAACTGTCATTGGAAAGCTCAAACAAGACAGGAGGAACATGTCCTGGAAACCCAGGGCAAAACACTTGTTCCCAATCTGATGGATGGAATGATTATTGGATAAATAAGACTACCGTCTATGTAAGAAATTGGAATGTGGATCAAATTGGAAACATAACAGTAATAAATTTTTGTAATAATACCCGATTACAAAGTCACAATCAATCAGGACAAGATGCTAATTGGGCTTATGGCTGGTATAAAGCAGGGAGATTCTTAGGAACAAATTTAACTGCAACACATGGACCTTGCAAACTTCCCCAAAGATATTGGTGGTTATGTGGGGATGGATTTAGCAGGAAACAGTTTCCCCCAGGATGGTCAGGTATGTGTACCATAGGATACTTAACCACCCAAGATCGAATTTATAACCAAACGTGTCCACCTTCAGGAATCTATCATAATGTCTGGAGATGTGTTAAGAGAAGTGAAAATCCCATTGTTGTGAGACATACTGGATACCACAGTTTTGTTAGGTGGTTTATTCCGTGGTTAGGAGTTAGTGAATTAGAAAAGACTGTGGTAAATATGTCTGCAGAAATTGAACAAATGTTTAATTTAATGACAGACGCAATCAGCCGATTGAACCAGGAAGTAAAATCTTTGAGTAAGGTGGTAATTCAAAACAGAATGGCCCTAGACTTAATTACCTTAAAGGAAGGGGGAGTATGCATGATAATAAACCAAAGTTGTTGTGTATACATAGACCAAAGTAATCAAACTGAAACAGACATCCATAAGATATGGAACAAGGTTCAGATTTTGCATGAAATTACTGAAGACAATTTCTCATGAAGTTTTGAAGCTATATGGAACAAACTGACTTCGTGGTGACCTAATTTAGAATGGTTAAAGCATGCTTTTGTTATAATACTTATAATAGTTTTAGGAATATTAATATGTATATTACTTCAATGTTTTGTTTGGTGCTGTTGAAGAATGATCATAAGATATGATGATTTTCTGTATTTGTAAAAGAATTTACAATAGCTGTTAGAAAAGGGGGGAATGAATAGTGAATGCTGTACCACTTATGTAAAGGATGACGCACCTATGTTTAGTTAAAAGTCGGGAAATGTCCAAGGACCCTTATTGCCACATGACGGATGTACAGACTGCTAAGTCCTTGGGTTGGTTATCTTTAGAAGGGATATTTGGTCTTAGATTCCTGTTGTACATGCAACGTGGCGAAGATGAAGACTTTAAACATGGCCGCTAAGGAATAGAATCTGCGTAGAAACAACTCCTCAAGGACATTGCACAGGCACGAGATATGTAAATGAATTCTCAGAACTGTAATGAATATGTAAACAATTTCTTGGAAAACTAATGAATAGGTATGAGTAGCTTGTATAAAGAGGGGACTGAAAGGTCCCCTCAGTGTGCATGACTTTGGTGGAGCAATCCCCCATGCACCCAGCGCAGCCGAATAAAGATAACCTCCACTCGCCTGCATATTACTGACTGATTCTTCAAATCAGGTCCTCAATCCAGCCCCCGGTATTTACAGACACACCCCGCCCCCCCGCCGGGGGTTGGGGGGGGAAACCAAGCAGCTGCAGATGACTTCCTGCCACTTAATCCACATGCCGGCCCCCTTTTAAAAAAGTTTGAGGACCCCTGCTATAAGTGAATAGGGCCAAATCCAGCAGCCTGAGAGAGCAGCTCCATGCCCTCAGGTCCAACCAGTAGAGAAGCCGAAGATGTATTCCCAGTAGGCACATGCACATAAAGGACATGTATACACCACATATATACAAATATACATGGCAAGCCACAGAAATCAACACAAACAGGCACATACAAATGCATACAGTATCAACAAACTCATCCTGCTCCCCTGTCTGGCTGAGCAGGATGGAGGTCCATTAGTGAGAATATATACACTTACGTACAATGTGGATCCCTCCAGTAGATAGGCTCCCACACAGTCTGCCCAGTAGTTACCCCTGGATCCCAGGCTTCTCTTTTGCTGGCACCTGGGCATACGAGCACCAGAGACCACTGTTCCACTCCAGTTGGCGGTACAGACCATCTTGCTCATACACATACATACACAGCTGTCCAGGACTCCCCTGTCCATCCAGTAGCCAACATCCCTGTGGTCTTGCCCTTAGAGACACACACACCTGGCTTCCAGGCTACTTCACCTACTGGCTGGCTAGTCCAGCTTGATCTTCACTAGCGATAACATACTCACACACTCGCTTCAAGTTGCTGACACCACAGACACATGAGACCCTGTGACCCTAGGCTCCACTCCAGTTGCTGGCACTCAGATCCCCATACACACACATGCACACAGAATAGAGTCCCTCATCCAGGAAGAGTTAGAAATTAACATAAGAAGAAGACAGGGAAGACTGCACTGACTAGGTGCAGAGCAAGGCCAGACAAGTGTACTGACCAGCAAACTATACACGACGGACTCTCTTTATCCCCTTACCCCTCTATTTTCCCATGCTTGTTCCTCCCCTAATCACCTAGATCTATCCTTTTCCCCACCTTTGGTTCCTCCCCTAAGCTTCCCATAATAAGTCTTGCGCAATCCTGAAATGCTCTCCTCCATCCCATAATGTGTCCCATACCCCTAGGCAGTAACCCCCCCTTCAGTCTTAAAGCTGATCCCTTTGACTCATCTTGATGGGTGTCACACCTACACCATGGGGACGAGGCTCTCCTGGGAGAGCTCTGGGAGGGGCCCAGACGGGATGTCCCTTCCTCTGAGCCTGTAATTTGGGTTCCCTCCCCACCTGCCTTTGGGTTTCCCTGCTCCTCTAGGCTTTTGGAGATGGGGCTTTGATTGCTGATGGGTCCTGTGATGGGCCTGAAAGGAGCTGGGGCAGAGTATTATTTGGGTTTCCTCTCCCCCCTGCCCTGCTCCTCCACTGCCATTGCCTCTCTGTGCTCCTTTATGGGTGTGCAGATGAGATTTTATCACATAACCTAACAAACACCAAGAGAACAAACAACATGAAAACTACTGCCACAGCACTTTGGGTGAAAAGTTACAGAGCTGAGCGGAAAACAGGCTACAGAGTTGCATATAGAAGTCCCTTAGCAATAAAAAAGGCTAAGACTCCTAAGGCACTGTGCAACAAAGCCAAACCTTTTTAAGCAAGAATCTAGTCATTTTGTGTTTGAAAATAACTTCCATATCACAAACCAGAAGAAAGACTGTTAGTAGTTGCTGAATCCAGTAGCTCAATAGAGGCAAGGTTCTTGCAGCTCCATGTTGCCATGTCCAGCCAGTAGCAAGGCTGACAACATATTCCTTATAGGCATTCATATACACAATACATATGAATATATATGTACATACACAGAGTTGACTACATAGATCAACAAAAACAAAAAACCACAGCACTCAGAAGCAAAAACAGCACTAAAGGCCTCATCCTGTTCCCCTCTCTGGCTGACTGGGATGGAAGTCCACTAGTGAGAATATATATACATATATACAAGGTGGATCCCTCCAGCAACTGGGCTCAGACACTCAGTCTGCCCCTGGATGCCAGGTTCCCTAGTTGCTGGTACCTGAACATACAAGTCCCCAAGGCCACAGTCCCACTCCAGTTGCTGGCACTGACACCCCACCCACCCGGCGTGCACACACACACGCACACACACACGCACACACGACCTCCAGTAACTGTCCTTAGATGCTCAGTCTATCCAGTAGAATCATAGAATCACAGAATACCTCAAGTTGGATGGGACCCATAACAATCGAGTCCAACTCCCTACTCCTTGCAGGACTACCTAAAATTAAACCATGTGACTAAGATCATCATCCAGACACTCCTTGAATTTTGACAGGCTTGGTGCCATGACCACTTCCCTGGGAAACCTGTTCCAGTGACTGACCACGCTCCCAGTGAAGGACCTTTCCCTAATGTCCATTCTGAACTTCCCCTGACACAGCTTCATTCCATTTCTTCGTGTCCTATCGCTGGTCACCAGAGAGAGGAGATCAGCACCTGCTTGATCAAGAGATATCCCTTAATTCCTTGTAGAATAATTCATCGGTGGCTGGCCCCTGGATCCCTTGCTGTCCCAGATACCTCACATACAGATACACATATACACATATACAATCTCTCTCTGCTAGCAGGTCCAGACCTATGGCCTTTCCAGTAATCAGTTCCCAGATCCCTTAGTCTCTCCAGTAGCTGTCTTAGACCTCCTGGTCCCTCCAGTAGCCAACTCTCAGACCCTCTGGTCTCTCCAGTATCTGTCCCGCTGTTGTGGTTTAACCCCAGCTGGCAACTAAGCACCATGTAGCTGCTTGCTCACTCCCCCCACATTGGGATGGGGGAGAGAATCATAAAAGTTAGAAAACTCATGGGTTGAGATAAAGACAGATTAATAGGTAAAGCAAAAGCTGCGCATGTAAGCAAAGCAAAACAAGGAATTCATTCACTACTTTCCATGGGCAGGCAGGTGTTCAGCCATCCCCAGGAAACCAGGGCTCCATCATGCATAACGGTTACTTAGGAAGAAAAACACCATCACTCTGAATGTTCCACCCTTCCTTCTTCTTCCCCCAACTTTTTATTGCTGAGCATGATGTCATTGTTGTGAATGGGTGTTTTAGATTGCTTAAAGAACTGCTGTAAAAGGTGTTAGAAAAAGTGTTTTTAATATGATGTTGCAAAAGCGCGACTTAACAAAGTTCATTGGCAAAGTTCACTCTGTTACTGTATGGCACAACCATTTGAACAATTATTCAAAATTACCAAGACAAAAATCAAAGTTACAAGGGCACAATTCAAAGTCACCATACTACAAGGTTATGAGCAATATCAGTTGCTTACCAAAGATCTGCTGTTGCTAAAAGGTCTCTCTGCCTCAAGGAGCAATCTTGAGAGGCATCCCAGCTCAAGGGGAGAATGCTGCCACGCAGCCATGCTGCCTAGCAGGGAGAGCTCAAAGAAGGCTCACTTAGGCTGTCATATTTATGGAATAAAGTGGTTGGCTTGTAGTCAAATTACATGCAACGGGAAAGGTATGTGTTAAAGAAAATGTATTTTGAATTAAGAAATTTAAAGTGCTGAAGCTACTAAATGGCAGAACCAGGCCTCAGCCCTTGTATAGCCCTAATCCAAGGCTGGTTGAAAACTTAGTCAAGTTAATCAGTGGGAGAATAGAAAAACAATAGATGATCAATTTGTGTGCACAGGTGCTCTCAGAAACACAGGTGTTTTTAGAAAAAAATCAGTATATGTGAATAGGAATTGCTTGTTCAAAGACTAAGTGTGCTTGAAGGATTGTGTGAGTTAAAGCTAGCAGAAAGAAGATCATGATCCGAGGAGGACCTTGGAACCGAGGCAGACACTGGAACCGAATAGATGAATCAACTGGGACAGGGTCAGATGATGGATTCACAGAACTGACAAGACCAAAGGAAACTTCTGAAAACTTTGGACATTAACTAATGATTTGATAAGTGTATATAAGCTGTGCTGTATCCCTTTGTTCCCTTCCACTCACTGAGGTGGTGGCCCAACTCTGAGTTATGCTTAAAGCAAGCCTAGTGGTACCCACATCTGTGTGAATTTTTCCTTTAATAGTATGCACGAGACTCCTTGTACCCACAACTTCATTCCTTTATAAATGAATCTTGGAAAAGCTACCCGCTATTCACGTGTTAATCATATAATCGGTGTTCCAAGCTCATATGCATTGATTCTCACTGTGTCACTCTGTTCCTTTGTGAGTTTTCAGAGTACAGATTGGAACTAGAAGAGTTCTTGGCCCAGCTATGGCTCAGGCCTTTACCTCCTTTGGAGCCTGTACCAAACTACTGCTAGTTTGGTTAAGGGGTCGAGTGTATCCGTCACAGTCATATCGTATGGCATATCCCTTTGGTCAGTTGGAGTCAGCTGTCCCAGCTGTGTCCCTTCCCAACTTCTTGAGCACCCCAGCCTACTCACTGGTGGGGTGGAGTGAGAAGCTGAAAAGGCCTTGTCACTGTGTAAGCACTGCTCAGCAATAACTAAAATATCCCTGTATTATCAACACTGTTTTCAGCACAGATCCAAAACATAGCCCCATACTAGCTACTATGAAGAAAATTAACTCTATCCCAGCCAAAACCAGCACAACAGGACAGACTGCACTGATCAGGAGCAGAGCATGGCCAGAGAACCATACCGATAAGCCACCCATTTACACATGACTGATTCCTTTTATCCCCTTCTCCCTCTGTTTTCCCACATTTGTTCCTCCCCAAATCACCTCAATCCCTCCCTTTCCCTGACTTTGGTCCTTCTTCTAAACATCCCATTATAGATCTTGTGCAATCCCAAAATACTCTTCCCCTGGATCCCATGAGTCCCATACCCCTGGAAGGCAGCAAACTCCATGTATGTAAGGTGCTATGGGGAAAGCCTATCCTCTGTACTCCTCTGGTGGGTGACACACCTGGACAACAGGCTGATGGCTCTCCTTTAGTAGCCCTGGGAGGAGCTGGGTCAGGGTGCTCTATTTGCCCTGATTAGGTTTTTTGGGTTCCTCCACCTGACATTGTTCTTCTGATCCTTTATGTTTATGGAGAAGAACTTTTAATCACATAACCTAACAAAGACGTTAACAATACCTGTTATGAACAACTCTAAAACCATCCTGCTGGTTCCAGCAACTACAGCCAGTTAGGACATAGCCAACACATCAACTTATTGAAATTAAACATATGTAGATAGATGGCCAAAGTAGAAGTAGAGGGCAAGGCAAAACAAGGTATTCCCTTATGTACCTGGAGAACATGAACAAGCCTAGATGGGTATACCAAATGCAAGGTACCATCTCTGAATTTAATGGCTCTAGTAAACTACCCATCATGTTTGACACTGTTCTGGATAAAAACAGCCCAAACTGTCGGAAATCAAGTAACTATTTTATAAAGCAACAAGATTGTCATAGGGAAAAAATTGTGAATCAGTGTGAATTGTTGACGCAGAAGGCTCGGACACAACTTATACAACCAATGTGATCAAGTTAGTGCCACTTTATTGAAAGACTTAGAGCAATTTATACTCTCAGCAAAAGATAAACATGCTACGCAGGCTTTGTTATGTAAAAGGTGATAGGTTAAAACCACTCGTTCACATGCTTCCACCTCCCTTATGATTGGTCCCGGTGTGGTGCCCACACGCTGCTCCCCCCTTGTGCAGGCATCCTGTTTTTTCTCATCTTTCCATCCAATTCTCTTATCTCCCTGTGAATACACAGCCTCCCCATCTCCCTTGGCCTTGCACATGTCCTTCACAACACCTGCAGCTTCTTAGGGCTGCGGCCTGTTATTACAACCAAGTTATTCGGTCTGGATTGCTCATAATATGTCCGTTGTCTTCCAGCCACTCCACAGTGAATTAAGTTATTTTATGCTCATGTGGGAAAATTACTTGGGGGGGAGGGGGGGGGATTAGAGAAAACTGTGACCTAATAGAAGCGTAGTATTACAGAAAGCTTTTGGGTGTAAAAGACAGTTATCCATTTCAGGGTGGTTGGCATGCACGGAATCTATATCACAATGGCTCCCTAAGCAACACATCCTGCCACTTCAGCACATGCTGATAGGAGTAAAGGAGGGTGCAGCGGAGTGGAGACACTGCGGCCAGGCTCTGTTGGTCTCCCTGCAGCAATGGGAACTTGATGGCACCACATAGCTGATAAGATGCATAGCAGTTGTCGCATGAAGAATCTATGAGATGTCCATGGCTGAGCCAACCATTGTGGCGAAATTACTTTCCTCAGATGAAATAAACTCATTGTAATACCAACGCACACCTCCATCCCAAAGTTACCTGCCTCCAAGGTACTACCACACTTCACTGGGCACGTGATACCAATCAGTGACAACAATCTGTATGACTAGAGTCACTCAAGCTCCACCTAAATGTAAAGAAAATGTACTGGTTGGTCCTGGACTGAAATAAGTCCAAAGGGGGGGGGGCGGAGGGGGGGGACACACAGACACTGTTGTCTAAACTCCCAAATTACCACACTAATTTAGTGTTTAACTATATGCAAAACACATCTGTGCACAAAGTTAGGTCAAGCTGACCCACTCTAAAGTTGTTACAAATGAAGGGACTTCTAATCAAGGGAGTCAGCCTTGGGAAGGATGAGTGACAAAGAACAGACGGTGAAAAGAACACCATTGTCTAAGAAAGAAGCATTCAAGCGAGGAAGTTCTAGCTAAAAGAGAAGACAAGCTGATAAGGTGTGACAACCCCCATACATCAACAGAAACTTAGTTGAAAGTAGGACAAAAGTAATTGTGGTAGTGGGAGACTGTGACCTCCAACTCAAATAGCCCGCCTGAAAGAGGGCAAAACCCCACTTGGGGAGCATCTGTAGTTAGTGAAAAATTTCAGTAGTGCTATCTGGGGATGCGTACTAATTTACATTAGAAGCGAGAAACTTGTAACCAGTCCTGTGTATGATAAAATATGATCAAATATAAAGGGTTTGAGGAACCCTCCCTTCTTAATGTGACAGCTCAGTACACAAAATAGTTCTTCTGACTGTTAAAACTTAAAAGAAATAAATTTTGTTTTTGTGAAGTTACCCAATAAAAGCTCATATATACACCCACAAAGGAGGTCAGGCTTTGGAGCAAAGACCAAGCCGGACTGGCTGGTGAATAGGTGAATAAGCCTGGGAGTAAGGGAGTGAATGGGTCTCTAAGGGCCAGCTCTGGGCGTGAAAATGCCTTTGTGTCTCTAAGGGTGAGAACACAGGGCATTGGGGATTGGGGTAGCTCCATCCAATTTGAGGTGTGAGACTGCTTGTATATCTCTAGAGATGAGAGCATGGCAGGGGGGCAGTTATATGGACCTGGAAAGTCCTGGCCAGCTGTGTGTGTGTGTGCGCAATGTGACAGTCTGTACCAGCCACTGGAACGTCACTGTGTCCTTGGGGACTTGTACATCCAGGTGCCAGCAACTGGGGAGACTAGGATCCAGGGACAACTACTGGGCAGACTGAATGTGAGCCCAGCTGATGGAGGGATCCTGTTGTGGTTTAACCCTGGCCAGCAACCAAGCACCACACAGCTGCTCACTCACTCCCCCCACAGTAGGATGGGTGAGAGAATTGGAAGAGTAAAAGTGAGAAAGGTTGTGGGTTGAGATAAAGACAGTTTAATAGGTAAGGCAAAAGCCACGTGCACAAGCAAAGCAAAACAAGGAATTCATTCACTACTTCCCATGGGCAGGCAGGTGTTCAGCCATCCCCAGGAAAGCAGGGCTCCATCATGCGTAACGGTTACTTGGGAACACAAACACCATAATGCAAAATGTCCCCCACTTCCTTCTTCTTCCCCCAGTTTATATACTCAGCATGATGTCATATGGTATGGAATATCTCTTTGGCTAGTTTGAGTCAGCTGTCCTGGCTGTGTCCCCTCCCAATTTTCTGTGACCCTCCAGTCTTCTTGCTGGCAGGGCCTGAGAAACTGAAAAGTCCTTGTCTTAGTATGAACATTACCCAGCAACAACTAAAAACATCAGTGTGTTATTGTCAACATTATTCTCATACTAACTCAAAAACACAGCATTGTACTGGCTACTGAAAAGAAAATTAACTCTATCCCAGCCAAAACCAGGACACTGCTCCTCTTCTGTTAGGCATGCCCCTCCCCACCTGACCTGCTGAGAACTGTAGGCCTGTGGTGGGCTGACCTTGGCTGGATCCCAGGTGCCCGCCAAGTCACTCTGTCACTCCCTCCTCAGCAGAATGGGGGGAGGGGGGGAAGAGAGAAAATAAGATGGAAAATAACCCTGTGGGTCAAGATAAAGGCAGTTTAATAAAGCAATAGCAAAGGTTGTCCACAGAAGCAAAGGAAAACAAAATATTTTATTGTCTACTTCCCATCAGCAGGTGATATTTGGCCACTTACCAGGAAGCAGGGCTTCAGGATGCATAGCAGTTACTCTAGAAGACAAATGCTGTAAATAACAAATGCCCCCCCTTCCTCTTAGTTTTTATATCTGAGCAGACATCATATGGTATGGAATATCCCATTGGTCACTTTGGATCAGCTGTCCTGGCTATGCCCCCTCCCAAGATCTTGCCCACTCCCGACCTAGTGGTGAGAGGGTGGGGAAAGGTTGGAGATGCTCACAAAGCCTTGATGGTGTGTGAGCACTGCTCAGCATTAGCCAAAACACTGGTATGTTACCACCCCCTTTCTAGCTACCAATACAAAGCACAGCACTATGAGGGCTGCTATGGGGAAAATTAACTCCATCTCAGCCAGATCCCATGTACCCTAATGTAAAGAAGGAGAAGGAAGAGTATCAGACCCATTGAGGATTGCTCTTGTACTAGTCAGCTGCATAGATCTTATGATCACTTTTCAAAAGATGTGGGAATGTTGGAAAAAGGACCACAAAAGTGTTCTGGGGCTGAAAAATAATCCTGAGAAATTACTGTTTTACAGGTTTCATCTATTCAGCTTGGAGAAGAGCAGATTGAGCTGTGATTCCTTGCATAGGGGCACAGGCATATGGAGAGGATGATGTAAGGCTGTTTGACCTTGCTGACAAAGGCATAAGGAAGAGGACAGTAATTTAAAAACCTTCAGATAACACATTGCTTCCAGTGAATCAGGGCCATTAAATACTATTTTATCAAAGGAAATTGCTTGTGCATGATAACCTTAATGTGAAATTTGCTCTTTAGTACACTTTGTAAGAAGTTTCTGAGCCTTTAGGGGTATGTTTGGGGCAGGGAAAAGGTATCTGGGTGCTGGTCACTTGCAGCCTTCAACTCCATTGAAGGAAAGATTTACCTGCATTGTTTACAGTCTCTTCTGCACTAAAGCAATTGAAACAGCAATAAAACTTCCTACTTCAAATGCTTCTCCAGGTGAGAAGGAATATTTTTTTCCTCTATAGTATGCAGTTTGGTGCCTGCTGTGAGTTTCTCCCTGCTTTCTATGTGGCTTTAGGTGAGCTAGTGCTAGAAATGGGCTAGTTAATGAATTGAACTGAGGTGCTACAGACTTTCTCAGCAGCTGTAATGGCTTAAGGCAGCCCTGCTGAGCTGTACATGCAAATCAGGTTAATGTGCATGTAACTATATAGCTAACCTCCTTAGAATTCATTGCAAGATCCATTTACTTGATTTACACTGATATCTGTAGCTAATAGACTGGTGCAATTACATAATTAGGCAGGTTTTTTGCATTTGCTGCATTTTTAAGTTCAAACATGTTAAAATGTACTGTCTGTGATGAAATTTGGATTAGCTTGTTAGGGGAGAGAAATAAACTTGTCAAGGTGCATGGAGGAAGCTTTCTACTGCAGCATGTTTTCCTGCATGGGCTGGGCTGACAGCGACTAAAGCAAGCTGCATACATACCCTTTCCTAAGCAACAGGATCCGATTTAATGCATTTGTTGCTCTTGCTGTTAGAGAGTGGCTAGGATCCTGCACCATCCTCTTCTACTGAGGGAAGGAATAGCTAGTTTCCTGCCTGCATCAGCTGTGCCTACCTCAGAAAAACAGCTTCATCCCGCACCCCTTTTGTTAGTGTTTTAGAGGCTGGAGAGAGAAAGTTAGTCACGTGGAGGGAGGCGGGGGGAGAGAGGAGTAGGCAGGAGCAGGCTCTGCTGGTGATTGTTAAGAGTAGGAGGGGAAAGAAGATGGTGGAGTTGGAGATAGCAGCAGTTGAAGGAAATGCTTGTTTCTTAGGCTTTCTGTCGTTATTTATGCTGTCAATTTCACTGGTGTCATAATTGCTGTCCTGCGTGCTGAGATAGTCTGCAAGGAATCAAGTCAAGGTATAAGGCGGCTGCTCTTTTTAGGGTTGGACTAGATAGGGGGAGGATTGGACTAGGAATAAAATGTGTGGGGGGAGGGGAAGGGGGAATCCCTGTCGGTTACAAATATATTTGCATGTTGCATAGTTGTTAAGTTTTCCTGTGGAAGGATAGGGTTTATTTGGAAAAACAGTAGGAGAGTCTGGATGGCTGCATGTAGGATCACATGTATTGTGCTGGGGTTATATTATAAACTGCGTAACATTGTAGGAGTATATTCTTTGTTTCACGGGATTTCTTTTCAGCTAAGGATGCTGCAACTGAAAAAAATATGAGGCAATGGCAGCCATTAGCATCAGGAGTGCAGTGCTGGGGCAGGTACTTGCTGTGTGAATTATGCACCAATGAGAATGTGGGAATGGATGACAGTAGGTTGTAAGACTGAATGTGTATGAGAGAAACTTGCATTTGCTTTTTAAGCTTTAGTGAAAGATATAAAGATATATTAATGCCCTGGGTCCAGCTGCAAATAATGGCTTCAACAAATAACTATGTCCACTGGGTTGTTTTAATAATATTGAGAGATGCATGGAATATTATTGTACAGAACTATTTGTACTCTAATTTTTTTTTATTCCTCTTCTGATTAAAAGGACAAATGGAGGTCAAGAGGAAACTAATTGCTGAGTGAGCAGAATGTGGTTGCAACAGGACAGGGTGTGAAGATGTGTCCTGATGGGGTCCTACTAGACTGCTGGCTTGTGGGAGGGGCTGAAGGGAGAGGAGACCTTCCCACCCCTATTTATAAGCTTCCCCTTCATCTTTGAGCTAGGAGAGGGACTTAATCAGCTGTTAGTATCAAATACTAATTTTTAGGAAAGGGAGACCTCTTGATTCCTCCTGGAGGAGTATCTGTGTAGTTTCTGGTGCAAATAGGGTGCTGATTGCTTAAGTTATCTTCCTAGTTGGTGCAGCCATAAATATTTTACCTTTTTTTTCCCTGGAAAGTTTATTCTTAGCAGAAGCCATTTACTGTAGCTTGCTTCACTATCATCACATGTAGAGCTGCATTTGGAAAGAGACTGAGGACTTGAGCCTGGGATGAAGGAAGGTTTTCATTTTTCTTTTCCTTTTTGGGCTGTAGAATTATAGTTTATCTTAGCATGCCTTGTGGATCTAACTGTCATAGCCACTAAGAAACTAAAATAGAAAGGCTGGAAGGCATAGGTTTTTCCCAAACTCTGCATATTAAAGGTGAGCTAATGTGGATGTGGGGTAGATCAGACATGTAGCACCAACTCTTATCTTTACTATGCATTACCATGTCAGGTGATAAAAATGCATCTATATGGCAAGGATTTTGATTATTCTTTTTAAACACTGCTCACAGGCTCCCAACCAACTTGCTTCCTAAAATATTCCAGTCACTGTTTTAAATTCTGCTGTGTTGCATTCAAGATCCAAACTGACTGTTCTTATCACTGCAGCCTGTACCTGTTGTACTTCCAGAAACAGATGTGTAATATATATTTTTATAAATGCTGAAAATAGCAAAGAATATTTATTTTCTAGGTGTTACAATTGTGATATGCAACTAATAAAAGAGGTGTATGTTTACCTTTTGAGTTAAAAACATCCCCCCAAAAAGCCTGCTGCTGTGAGTGCCCAGAAGTCTGCTTACCTATAATTTTTAATTGGAGTAATTTCTAATGGTGCATGTAGCTCTTCCATCCAGGTAGTTCAAAACAGGTTTTATTTTTTCCATTTACTTCAGCTTTTTCTCCAAATCTTAATATAAGATTTTCAGTAATTAACTATGTAAGAATTTGAGATTGCATGCTTGTGTATTTGCTCAAATCTTGTTCTTGTTAGTTCTATGGAACCACAGTCTAAATAGAAGAAGAAACATTTGTTTCTTTTAAAAACTATCCCTTACTACTTGTGAGTGACTGCCACCACTTCTAAGGGCAGTTACTGAGTGATTCTGTTACGTCATTGTATTTGTGTATATTTACACTGAAAAGTTAAGTCTCCAGTAAGTATTAATGCAAGACTGTGGAGAAAACTGTACAAAAGGAGTAAATCCAGCATTCTAATACATTTTAAGTAGTATTTTATGCATATCTAATGGGTGAAATACAAAACAGTCTGTTAAGAAGAAGAAAAGCAGCCTATATTCGGGGGGGGGAGAGTGACTAGAGGATGTAATTTGGTTGTGGTGGGATTGGGGGAGGCCTGTGGTGGTGTTTTATTTGGTTTTTGTTTTTATAGTTTTGAGGGGTTTTGTGTTTTGTTTTTTTTAGGAGGTTTATGAGCTTAAAGGCCAAATCGTTTTACCGAGTAACGACTAACTGAGGATAGTTGTATAATATGAATCCTGTAATTCGTGGTCTAGGTTTATTGGACCTCTTTAGATGTAGTTCAGTGATATGCTTATCATACATTCATTGTCCTCACTTAAATGTCCTCACTTAAAATACCAGTATTGTTTTTCTGACTACTCTGTCATCTAATGGACACAAGGACAGCCTTTTATAAGGTTATTATAGACAATATTCATAGACTTGCCTTTTGGTTAAAAAAAATAATAAAGAATGTCAGGGAAATTAGATGCAGTACACCTAGTTATCAACAAAAGATAGCTGTGGTATATTGGAAGGGAGAGATGTCCTGTTTAGAATTATTCTTTCAGTTTTATATTTATTTTAATACAGTATCCATAGGTCCTTTCGTTCTAGAATAGAATATTTCAGTTGGAAGTGTCCTACAATCATCATCTAGACCAACTTCCTGACCACTTTAAGGATGACCAAAAGTTAAAGCATGTTGTGAAGGACAATGTCCAAATGCCTCTTACACAAGGACAGTCATAGAGGATCAACTACCTCTCTAGGAAGCCTTTGCCAGTGTTTGACCACTCTCTTGGTAAAGAAATGCTTCCTAATGTCAACTCTGAACCTCGCCTGGTACAGCTTTGAACCATTCCCACACATCCTGTCACTGGATACCAGGGAGAAGAGATCAGCACCTCCCTCTCCACTTCCCCTCCTCAGGAAGCTGTAGAGAGCAAT
The DNA here is from genome assembly GCF_015220075.1 of Falco rusticolus. Taxonomy (NCBI): domain Eukaryota; kingdom Metazoa; phylum Chordata; class Aves; order Falconiformes; family Falconidae; genus Falco; species Falco rusticolus. The sequence continues at coordinate 23,206,838 of NC_051209.1, read as the reverse complement.
GAGATCACCCCTCAGCCTCCTTTTCTCCAAACTAGACAAACCCAGAGTCCTCAGCTGCTCCTCGTAGGACAAGCCTTCCAGCCCTCTTCACCAGCTGTGTTGCCCTTCTCTGGATGCATTCAAGGACCTTAACATGTTTTTTAAATTGTGGGGCCCAGAACTGCACACAACACTCAAGGTGGGGCCACACTGGTGCTGAATACAGAGGAATAATCACCTCTCTTGACCAGCTGGTTATACTGTGTTTGATGCATCCCAGAATGCAGTTTGGCCTCTTGGCTGCCAGGGCACACTGCTGACCCATATTGAGCCTGCTGTCAACCAGCACCCCCAGATCCCTTTCTGCAGGGCTGCTCTCCAGCCACTAGTCTCCCAATCTACACTTGTTTCAGGCATTACTCTGTCCCAGGTGCAGAATCCAGCATTTGGTCTTGTTAAATTTCATGCCATTGATGATTGCCCAATACTCCAATCTATCCAGATCCCTCTTCAAGGCCTCTTGTCCCTCAAGAGAGTCAACAGCGCCTCCCAGTTTGGTATCATCAGCAAACTGGATGTTATCTCCAAATGTGTAGTTAGAAGTTTGTAAGTTCTTATATCTTTGGCATGAACGGGAACACTACATTTTCTTGTTTTGTAGCTGTCCCAATGTTTGTTTAGATAATAGGAAGTAATGCATTGGAGGAGATTCTGTGAAGCTGAATGTGACAGAGTAGTGATGCCAGAGGTGAAAATTCTGGTGTAGTCAATTGTGCCCTTCCTCTTCCAGAATGAATAAAGTGAGTATGGATTTTCTGAGGTAAATATGAAAGTTTTGTTTGCTGTTTGTGGATGTTAAAAAATCCATAATGCCTTTAATTAAGAGAAATATTGCTAATTTCTAAGCTAAGCATTGTGAGAATTTAACCAAGGAACAGCTATTAAAAACTTATCTGAATGGGTTTTCATGGAACAAAGGGTTGAATTTTTTGTTAGTTTAAGCTGAAGACATAAAATATTTATTATTCTTAAGGTAAATCAAGCTATAAAAACCCACAACATGAGAATTATGTTTGCCTGTGAAATGTTCTTAATGTTTTGTTATTACAAGTAGCACTTATTAGTACTAGAGCAGAGATGGAAGGCATGAATGCAGAGGGGGAGAATAGAATCTCTTTTTTTTTTTTTTTATTTCCTGTACTTAACATATAGCCATTTGTAGTGCTTTAGTCATTTATAGGTTGTGGGGTAGGGGGGTTTATTTTATTTTTTTTAATGGAAAATACGTTATTTGACATACTTGCTGATGGCAAAATAAGGGCAATAGATAATAAACTGAAAAATATCAGATAGCAGAAGTAATATGTATCCATTGCCATGTTGCTATATAAATGTGAGGGCAGGATTAGACTAAACAAATTTTCAACTTTAAAATTATGTTTCTAGATTTAGTTTTTGGAGTACTTCAGGCTGACAATTAAAACAGAGGCTAAAATTTATCTTTGTGCCTAGGTACTGCAGGCCATTTTTTCCTTTGTATGTGAATAGCTCTATTGACTAATTATTTTTGACCCTCACTCGACTGTGCATGAGAATTGCAACCCCGTCCCCCAGGTGTCCCTGATAGTTGAACGTATGTTGCCAATTGGCAGTGTAGCATAATTGAGGCATAACTTCCTACAAGATTATATCAGCATAGATGTCAAACTCATGATGTAGTACCACACTAAATGTGGTTTTCTTATTGCAGTAGAAGCTGAAAAATTCTACTTGATATGAATAAGGTCTAGCAAGTTATTCTCTGATTATTTATCTCTAACATAGGGGGGTTGCTGCTACTACCATCATTAACAAAGTAGAATTTTCAGTGGTCTAAGTCTGTATAAGCAAGCGCTGCTGATCGTGGGGTTACTAGCTTCCTTTCTGAAGTATACAAAAGCAGTGCCATAGAAGTATTTAAAACAGTGAATAGTCTAGATAGACTGGGAACTTCCCTTTCTGTTATCTTGTAGTGAAAAGAGCTGACATTCTGTGAATTTGCTTCTACAACAGAATTCTCAGTAGTCACTGCATATCCTGCGTATCATATTCCATCCTCCACAAAACTACTACCATCTGTGTATAATTCCAGTCAGGGTCATCCAGTGGTCTATCCTTTTAAGTCTTCTCAAGTAGAATAGACATGTTCAATGGTCACCAAACAGTCATGTTCTAACTGTCCTTCTTCCTGCACTGAGTTCAAAGTGAGTTGTTTTCAAAATGACATCATCCTGTTCTGTCAAAATCACTTGGTATTTCATCATTTTGCTAGGGGATAACCAGTGACCACCTTTTTGTTCTAAAACAGTAATTACCATGGGTGGTACATATACTGTTATTGTCCTTCCCAATGTTAATTTTTGAGCTTCTTGTATTATCATCACTGTAGCAGCAACTACTGGAAGACAAGTAGTTCGTCCTTTACTTACAGTATCCAGTTGTTTGGAGAAATATCTAACTGGCCTTTTCCAGCTTCCCATTTTCTGAGTCAGCACCCCGAGTGCAAGATGTTGCCTTTCATGAACAGACAGCTGAAAATCTCTGGTTAGATCTGGAAGTCCCAATGCTGGTGCAGTCATTAAAGCCTGTTTTAAATCAAGAAATGCTTTTCACTGTACTGGGCCCCATACAAAAGTTACAACCTTTTGAGCTTCATGTAGCGGCTTTGCTATCAGACTGTAATTCATTATCTAGAGGCGACACCATCCAGCCATTCCCAGAAATGCTTTTAACTCATGAATGTTTTTAGGCTCGGGAATATTGCAAATTGCCTCTTTACGGTTTGTTCCAAATTGTTGTTGTCCTTTCGGAATCTCAAAGCCCAGATATATTACTGTTCAGCTTGCTATTTGTGCCTTATCTCTAGACACTTTATATCCATTTAGTCCAAGAAAGTTTAAAAGGTCTATTGTTACCTTCATGCAGGTTGGTCTCTCTTCTGTAGCAATCAAGGTGTCATCCATGTATTGTAGAAGCAGATGTCCAGATTTAGGCTCTGTATGACTTTGCTTCCATCTTTCCAGATCTTTTGCCAACTGGTTACTGAAGATCATCAGATTATTTTTTAACCCTTGTGGCAGTCTTGTCCATGTTAATTATGTCTTTCATCCTGTTTGCATATTTTCCTACTCAAAAGTAAATAATTTTTGGCTTTCCTCCTCCAGTGGTATACAAAAGAAAGCATGCTTTAAATCAAGCACTGTAAACCACTGATGATCCTCTCTCAATGCAGTTAAAAGTGTATATGGATTTGCAACTACAGGGTGTATGTCTTTGACTATTTGATTGATAGCCCTTAAATCCTGGACTAACCTATATTCACCTGAAGGTTTGCTTAATGGTAAAATTGGGGTATTATATTCTGACTCACATTCCTCCAGATTTCCAAATTTTAAAAATTCATCAATCAATTTCTTGATTCCATGTTTAACCTCTGGTTTAATTGGATATTGTTTAATCCTTACTGGTTTTGCTTGTTCTTTCAACACTATTTTTACAGATTGTGTTTTCTTTGACTTACCAGGTATGTCTATATTCCAGGCTATAGGTATAACAGCCTGCTCTATCTCCTGTAGTATTTGTTCCTTAACTTCCTCCTTTATCATTAATATTTCCCCCGTATTTGACTCTGATATCTTTAAAAGAATTTCTCCTTCCTCAAACACTATCTGCACGTTTAATTTGGACAATAAAACTCGCCCCAACAAAGGTACTGGACAGTCTGGTACGTACAAAAATTCATATGTAATTACCTTATTTCCAAATTTAAAATCTAGGGATTGAAAGAATGGCCTATTTTCCTGCTTCCAAGTTGCTCCAATTATACTGGCCATTTTGTTTCCTAATTTCCCTTTGCAAGTATTCAAAACAGAATATGTTGATCCCGTGTCCACTAAGAATTCAACCTTATCATATCCCAGCTTAATTATAACCAGAAGCTCAGCTGAGTTCCCCTCCAGTCCTCTTCAGTCGTCCAGGGTCTTGCTGCCTCTCTCCGACCCTTTTTCAATTTAGGGCAGTCATTTTTCCACTGCCCGTCTTCCCTGCAATATGCACATTGATCTGTTGCTAAGGGTGCATTTTGTTCTCTGTTTCCAAAGTTTCTAAAACCTCTTCCTCTGGCTCATCCTCTTCCCTTTACTGCATTCCCTGTTTAAAAGAGCCACCAATCTGCTATCCCTACCTCTTTCTTTCTTCTCTTTCCTTTGTTCTTCTTCCTTTTCTGATTGTTATAAACTTTCCATGCTACTTCAAGCATGGTATTTAAATTCCTAGAATCATCTCCCTCTAACTTTTGGAGTTTTCTTTTTATATTGGGTGCTGATTGTCCCGTAAAAATCGCAGCCAATTGTTGTTGTTCTGCCTCAGTTTCCAATTTTAAATCAGTATATTTTCTAACAGTCTCCTTTAATTTTTCCAAGAACACAGAAGGATATTAATTTTTATCCTGTTTGATTTCATATAATTTAGACCAATTTAAGGCTCTTGGCGTTGCATGCCTTACTCCATACAGCACCCATTTTTTATATCGATTTAACCTTCTTCTGTGTTCCACATTATTCAGATCCCACTGGGGATCTCCTGAAGCAAAATTGTGCTCCAAAGTTCCAGGGGGAATTTCATTCATATGTGCTGTTTCTGCCTGTCCCTTTGCAACCTTCAATACCATCTGCTTCTCAGTACTATCCAATAAATTATCCAATATTACATTTAAATCATTCCAGTCAGGCTCCTGAGTCTTAATAATTGTCTCTACTACTCTTCCTACCCTCTCTGGATCTTCTCTGTACACCCCTGCTGCTTGTTTCCACGCCATTAAGTCTGTTATTGAAAACGGCACCTTTACATATACTGGCCCATTCTGTTCTACTCCTTGTCTCAAGGGAGCTAATAATTGGGCTTGGTGTCTAGTTCTTCGAGACACTGGAGTATGAATCACTACTTCTTCCATCTCATCCCCCACTCCGCTACTATCCAGTTCTGTTTCAATACTTCTTTCTTTTAAATGTGAGGGAGGGAAATTCTGTCCCTCCCCTGGAGGTGCTATGCTACCTCTAGTTCTAATTCCATTTCATCCTCTTTTGGTACTATACACTTAATACACCTCTTTCCAATATCACAAGCCAAACCGCAACTCTTTGTTTTCTTATTTTCTGACGTTAACATCATCACCAAATTGTCTCAACTGATTAGCTTACATTCATTCTGCCAATCTGTTTGCTGTCTCAAATAAAAGAACAAATCTACATATGGCACTTCATTCCATGTACTTTCTCTTCTGCAGAACAATATTAACTGCAAAATAGTATTATAACTCAAGGTTCCATTCTTTGGCCATTTTTCCTGATCCTCCAAAACATACAAAGGCCACCAATGATTACAGTATTAAATCATCTGGCTTTTACGTAGATCATCATGCAAATCTCCCCAATGTGCTGACAGTCACCCTAACAGCGATGTTTTTGGTATCTTTTTGTCTGTCACCAAATTTCCAGCACTTTTTACTCTTAAACAATATTACAAATCCTGATGACATTATATATATATAAAAGATAATTACCAGAACAATCAAAGTCCAAAAGAAAAAGATAATAAATATATATATATACACACACACAAAAGGTAATTACCAGAACAAACCACCAAACAAAGTCCAACCCAGCAATAGCTTTCGCTTATGACTGACAGGCGGACGCCTAGGCTTCTGAATGCAAACGGGTACCCTCTTAGCTCTAACCCTGCGCTGCATCTTACAGGCAGGCTTTCTAACAAAATTCTTGCCTTGTTTTATCACAAGACAGGCTTTCCAAACAAAATTTTAAAGAAGTGCCTTACACCTTCTTTTTCCAGGGAATGTTGTGAGGAGCTTTATGAGTCAAGGGTGATGTTTCTCCCCGAGAATTACTTGGTGCCGGCTGGAGTTCAATCAGCACTCAATCTATTTCAGTCTCACTTGTAAGGTCCCATCTGGGTCATCAAAACTGTTAGCTGGGAAACAAAAAACCCATCTACACAAAGTAGATAAGCAGGCACTTCTTTATTGCAGCACTGGGTGCTCGGTGGAATCCCCACAAATCAAGCACACCTATGCCGATTTTACTGTTACATTTATACACAAAAATTACTAAGTAGTACACTCCCAGTTACAATGATTGGTGTTTAATTTGCATATAATTATAATATCTGCTGTGTCATCTTCTTCGGTTACTATGCTTGCGCAGAGGAAGAGTCTTCACCTGGGTGAGGGTCTTCTTGACCTGTGGGTATGTTCTTTGGTATTATAACGAAGGTAGATCAATTCAGGACACCTTAAAAGTATGTTTTGTTGCCAAGTTGGACGACTAGATGTCTGTCTTTCCAAATTGTCCAATAATTCATCTCATACACAATAGAACCTATATGCTCTGGTTATGGTCTAGAGATTAAAGACCGAGGTTAACATGGTCCAGAAAGCAGGGACTTCTAAATATCACAGCTTAAGTGACAGGGAACACAGCAACTCATACATCATTGATTAATAAGTACTAGCATAATGCTAACATAGAGACTTGATTCTTAAAATCAAGATATTCCTATAGCTAATTATTTTGCAAGCAAACACTAAATATACTTTTATTAAAATTTGAAGATACTCTACAATGGGAAGTAGAGAATAACATCTTTTGGTTTTCTTTGCTTCTGCATGTGCGACTTTTACTATTGTTTCATTAAACTGCCGTTATCTTGACCCACAAGTGTTTTTTCCATATTATTTTATTATTTTCTGCCCCCCCCCCCCCCCCCCCCCCCCCCCCCCGCCCCATTCTGAGGAGGGGAGTGATAGAGCAGCTTGGTGGGCACCTGGTGGCCAGCCAAGGTCAACCCACCACAGAGAAAGATTAATCTTTTGCGAGAGTAAATTCTAAATGGGATACTCACCAATCCAGGAATTCTTACTCCCTTTTGCTCTTGCACAAATATCTCTATTTGGGTGTTGCACCTTTTAGTCACTCATTGCCCTGACTTTAGAGGGAATCCAGAGGAGTCCACGATCAAGTCGTTAGTGCATGCTGGAGCTCTATCTGATCTGGTCCACTGTTGAGGATGGCAAGACGATCCCGGCAAGGCCTTATGGCCATCTCACTGGGTCACCAAAACTGTTATCCCAGAACTGGGTTCTTCACCAGATATTGCATGTCTGCGCAGAGATAGGTGCTAGGTGGTAAATCCACAAAGCTAGCACACCTCTTAATACATGATAAAACTTTTTATACACACTGAAAAATTGTTTATAATTACATTTAGTCACACTTAATTCTCGCTGGTTGTTATAAGTGGGGAGGGGACTTTGCTAATAGGGGGCTTTCTTTGCTCGAGGGTGGATATTTTAGTATGCTAATTGATATAGTTCACACATAGTTCAAGTAATTTTCTGTTTAGTCTCATTAACCACTTGGTTCTCCTTGAGTTTATCTTGTTCTTTCTTAGCTTGAGGTATTTATGGTGTCTGTTCCTTCTCCCAAGGCTGTGTTTTGTTAACTGTTTGTAAGGGTTGATTAACATCCTGTTTTTCAAATTCTTTCTTGTTTTCTTTAAAGTAAATTCTTGTATCCACATGGGGCACAGGGTATGTTTCCAGCCATCCCATGTTTCCTTCCACCATTGTAAGCACATGGCGCTTGCCTTGGTAGGTCTGTGGGGGTGTGATATAGTAAATATGCCAAGCTTCCCCATATTTATATTTTAGCTAGTCCTCCATACCACAGAAGCTTTAACCACTTGGCTTGTTTAATTGTAGCATGTTTCACATTCATAGATAACCTGTGCAATAGTGTCCATGGTCAAGTCCATCCCTCAATCCCAGGCCCATCTATATGTTTCATCTCTTCCTTGATGGCCTGAGGTGTCATGGGCTCACTGAGCTATGAATATTTTACCCTTATGTTGCCAATCCAGGTCTACCTAGGCCACTTCAGTCTTAGCAACCAGATCTACCTGCTGGTTGTTTTGATATTCTTCAGTGGCCTGACTCTTGAGGTACATAAGCATCTACATGACATACCTTTACAACCAGGTTCTCCACCCGGGCAGTGATATCATGCCACAATGCGGTAGCCCAAATGGATTTACCTCTGTGTTGCCAATAACTCTGCTTCCATTGCTGCAACAACACCCACAGGGCATTTGCCACCATCCATGAATCAGTCTAGAGGCAAAGTATTGTCCATCTTTCTCCTTCAGCAATGTCCAAAGCCAGCTGGATAGCTTTCACCTCTGCAAACAGACATGATTTACCTTCTCCTTCAGCAGTTTCTGCGACTTGTAGGGGACTCCATACAGCTGCCTTCCACCTCCGATGCTTTCCTACAATATGGCAGGACCCATCAGTAAACAAGGCATATTGCTTCTCATTGTCTCATAATGTATTATACAGTGGTGCCTCTTCAACATGTGTCATCTCTTCCTCTGCCTCTTCTTCAGTACCAATCACTTGTAGAGCAGCTTGAACCCCTTCATAAGCTGCCAATATCTTTTTCCATTGGAGTACAGCGGGTCTCTGATCTTCTATATCCCTGAGTACAAAAGCCCAAAGGTCGTCCTTGAGTTTCCTCTGGTCTTTTCTGCCAGAGGCTCCAGGTAGGGCCATTCTCCCTGCTGCAGTGTAGAGCATATTCTTTACATCTTGCCCAGTCTGGACTAGCCCAAGGACTACTGCTTGAACTATCTCCAGCTTAGTTTGTTCAAAGGCTTGTCATTGCTCAGGGCCCCATTTAAAATAATTCTTCTTTCAGGTCACATGGTAAAGATGGTTTACAATCAGACTGTAGTTTGGAATGTGCATTCTCCGAAAGCCCACAACACCTAGAAACTCAGGCTTTCTTTTCTTGTTAGTAGGTGGAGACATAGCTGTTGTTTTGTTGATCACATCCATTGGGATCTCATGATGTCCATCTTGTCATTTTATTCTAAAAAACTGGATCTCCTGTGCAGGTCCCTTGACTTTACTTTGTTTCATGGCAAAACCAGCTTTCAGAAGGATTTGAATAATTTTCTCTCCTTTCTCAAAAACTTCTTTTGCTGTATTACCCCATATGATGATGTCATCAATATATTACAGATGTTCTGGAGCCTCACCCTGTTCTAGTGCAGCCTGGATCAGTCCGTGGGAGATGGTAGGGCTGTGTTTCCACCCCCGGGGCAGTCGATTCCAGGTGTACTGGACGCCCCTCCAAGTGATGAAAGTGAGTTCTGGCCTGCACTCTGCTGCCAAAGGGGTTGAGAAAAATGCATTTGCGATATCAGTGGTGGCATACCACTTGGCTGCCTTTGATTCCAGTTCGTATTGAAGTTCTAGCGTGTCTGGTATGGCAGCACTCAGTGGTGGCATGACTTCATTCAGGCCACGATAGTCCACTGTTAGTCTCCATTCTCCATTAGACTTTAGCACTGGACATATGGGTGTATTAAAGGGTGAGCAGGTCCTTCTGATCACTCCTTGGTTCTCTAGTCAATGAATCAGCTTATGGATGGAACTCAAGGAGTCTCGTTCGGTGTGATATTGCTGCTGGTGCACCATTGTTGTAGCAATTGGCGCCTGTTCTTTGACTTTCAGTAACCCCACCACAAAGAAGTCTTCTGAAAGGCCAGGCAAAATACACATCTGCTTAAATTCCTCCATTTCCAAGGCAGCTATACCAAAAGCTGGTAACCTTTTGGGTCCTTGAAATACCTTCTCCTGAGGTCATCTATGCCAAGGATGCATGGAGGTTCTGAGTGAATCACAATGGGATGTTTTTGCCACTTATTCCCAGTCAAACTTATTTCAGCCTCCAATACAGTTAGCTGTTGGGATCCCCCTGTCACTCCAGAAATAGTAATGTTTTTTGCCCTTTCATAGCTTGATGGCATTAGGGTACACTGTGCACCTGTATCTACTAGAGCTTTATACTGTGAATCTAACATGCCAGGCCATTGGTGATGCCAAAACGACACAGAGTAACTGCTCAGAGATTAATTTTGTCTTTAAGCAGCAAAAGTATTTATTTCGTGCAATGTTGGGGAGCTAGCCGATTCATACCGGACAAACTAGCTCCAAAGTTTTCAGTGAAAAGTTAGGTATTTTATACAGTTTTCATGAGAGGTTACAACATCTTTACATACATATTCATTTGATTTTGACACTCAATCATTCCTTTCATAATAGATGGGATCTAGGTGGAATAGACCTTTCAATTTTCTTTGTTCAGCGATTTCCTGACTTGATGGTCTCCTTATCTCCTTCAGGTGCCCACCTTATCTTTTCTAATTACTCAGAGTACATTCGTTTCTCAACACACAACAGAGCATCACCCAGAGCATTGTACCAAACTCATCCTGACTAATCTTTTTTTTTTTTAAGACCTTGTTCTGTTTCATTGGATCCACACAGTCCAGTAAACCTGGTTATCCCTCTCCTCCACCTGGATGGAGGCAGGGCCCCTCTAATCCTGGTCATAGGACTCTCTACCAGGGTGTCAAGTGGTGCAGAGCAGATGTAGTGTGGGGCAGTCCTGCCCTCTTATGTCTTGCAGGAATGAATTAGAATTCTTTTTCATAAGTTTGAGAGTAAAATCAGCACTTCCACTCTGTCTGGGAAACTGCCCGCTGGAGACTGGAACAGCAACCTTTCTGAAAGAACACTTATTTGTGATTGGTTTTCCTTGCAATTAATGTACCTGTGCCTCCAGGGTTGAGGTAGGTTTTCCATCCCACCTTCTCATGTCTTCTCCGTGGTCCCGCAGGTAAAACCACAGGGTACCCCGTGGTGTGTATCTCCTATATTAATCCTCTTGAGCAGAAGGGCACTTACGGTTAATAGCTAAGATGCAGGTCATACAGGTGGGGAGCAGAATATATCCTCTTTGAGTTGCTGGACCTGTCTCTCCACAGCTGTGATAAAGGAGGTAGAGATGCTATCTTCATAGTCCTGAAGTTGGTGAGCCACTTCATCCACCATTGGTGGCGCATCATCTTTTCAGCTCATTACTGCTAACGAGTTGGCATATGATGATGGTGCACTTCGTACAAATTTCTACCATATGGGTTGTGTGCATACAACTTCATCAGGATTTGTGGGTAACTGCGTGTTGTCATGGTCATAACAAATCATCTCTTTCATGGCTAATTCCTTCAGTTACTGGGTACCTCTCTCTCTTGCAGTCCACTTGCCAGGACCACATGTAATATCCTTGAAGGGATACCTTTCCTTCACGCTTGACAGGAGTCGCCTCCAGAGGCTGAGGACTTGTGTCCCTCTTCCAATTGCCTTGTCAATGCCCCCTTCTCTAGTAAGTGATCACAAGGGGCTTGGCTTCCCTACCCTCTAATTCCAAACTATTAGCCCTATTATCCCAGCATTAAAGCAACCAGGTGACAATATGCTCACCTGGATGATGGGCAAAATCTTTTTACAAATTACACAGCTTACTCAGGGATAGGGATCATGTGGTTGCCTCTTGTTCTGCTTCTTCCTCCTGTTCCTGTGATGGCCCTGCTTTGTCTTCCTTTACTAAATGAGCATTTTTCCATGTCCATTTCTTCTTATGTATAGAGGCAACTGACAGTGACATGGATTGGTCTTCTGCATCACTCATCGTGGAGGCTGGAGTAGCTGCAATCCTTGCTGCAGGGGCTGGAGTAGCTTCAGTACCTACCCCAGGGCCAGGATTGGCCACAGTGCCTGTTGTGTGAGCTGGACTGTCTGCAGTCCTTGCTGCAGGGTCTGCAGTTGCCATGGGGGCTGGAGTAGCTGCCCTGTCTGCCACAGGGGCTGGAGTTGCTCTGGGGGCTAGATTAGTTACAGTTAGTTGCTTAATTCTCAACCAGGTCCAGGAGGTCAAAATCACATTCAGAATTCCTAGCAATAGGATCAGTACCTGCGATATACTGGTTCCAACAGTCCGAAGATATTCAGAATTTCCAAAAGTCTTAAATGCATCAGTAATTAGCCCTGGGGAGAAAGGGAAGGTGTACATCCCACCCATAGGTTGGCTCTCAAAAAAAGAAAAGCCAAAGGTGCAGTTGTTAGTACTCCCTGCCAGAGGGGACCCAACGTACATGGGCGACAACAATACTGAATAAACAGAGCAGATTAGTTTCACAAACTAATCTCTCATATCATAAACCAGTACTATATAGTACAACACGGTAACTTTAGCTCAGGTCCCAAGGAAAATAAATAAGCACAACAAGGAATACATACTGCAAGTAAAGTAAATAACACAACCCTGAGATCATAGGCAGGAACTTTAAGAGCAAAGAAAACATTGTGAACAGTGAGTATTAAACCAATATAATGAATACTTATAACATTCTAACACACGCTAGTCACATCTGTCATTATCTCAACCCTTCCAGTCCCACAATGGATGCCAAGAAGGACTGTCATGGTTCAACCACAGTCAGCAACTAAGTACCACGCAGCTGATTGCTCACTCTCCCACCCCCACCCTAGAGTGATGGGGAAGGAGAATCAGGAAAAAGGTAAAACTGGTGGGTTGAAATAAGAACAATTTAAAAACTGAAATAAAATAAACCCAATAATAATAGTAATAACAACAACAATGATAATGAAAAGGAGGGAGAAGGGTAGAGGAATAAAATCCAAAGGGAAGGGAAAAGGAAAAAAGATGTGATGCACAATACAATTGCTCACCACCCTCTGACCCATGCCCAGCCAGTCCCTGAGCAGCTATCAGCAGGCCCTGGTCAACTCCCCCCAGTTTATATACTGAGCGTGACCTCCTACGGTATGGAATATCCATTTGGCTAGTTTGGATCAGCTGTCCTGGCTGTCTCCTCTTCCAATTTCTTGTGCCACTTCAGCCTTCTTGCTGGCAGGGCCTGAGAAACTGAAAAGTCCTTGACTTAGTATAAACATTACCCAGCAACAACTAAAAACATCAGTATGTTATCAACATTATTCTCACACCAAATCCAAAACACAACACTGAACTAGCTACTAAAAAGAAAATTAACTCCATCCCAGCTGAAACCAGGACAGTGTCCTCCCAACTTCTTGTGCATTCCCAGCCTACACGCTGGTGGAATGGTGTGAGAAGCAGAAAAAGCCTTGTTTGTGTGTAAGCACTGCTCAGCAATGATGAAAACATCCCTGTATCATCAATACTGTTTTCATCACCAATACAAAACATAGCCCCATACAAGCTACTATGAAGAAATTTATCTCATTTGAAACCAGTACATTCTCCACCCTTTATTCCATACCATTTATATCATGCTCAGGTCCCTCACTATCCAATGCACCCTCATTAACTACCACTCCTCTTCTCATCCTTTGATATATATATACACAGATATCATTCTGTTGTCGATGGACCACCCCTGTGAAACGTCTGTAAAATGTTCACAAAATTTCCACTGAGTTCATTTAGTTCATGATTTTGGACTCCATCTGTTATGGTGGTCACTCAGGACAGGAGAGGTGGTGTGTTGCGTGGAGTTATTTGGCACAAAGCCAGCTCAGGTTGTGTCACTGATGCACTTGCACTCCTTGTGAGGCTTGTCCTTCATTTTTTTGAGTGGTTCCTGCTATAGTCATTCCTATAACATGTAACTCAAATCATAGATTACAACAATTTAAAGGTATATCCATTAAAATCTCTGCTCCTGGTCCCTTTGGGCCAGGCCATAGGGTTTAACATTGCAATTAACTCCTCCCCTTGCTCCTAGCCTGTCTAGCAGCAAGGGGTTTCTGCTATAATACCTTTGATATATGGCAGCCAAAGCAGTGGTGACATGCAGCATCATGTAACATTGGCATCATACAACTCAAATCATGGATTATTTTCCCCCAGAATTAAATCACCTCGAGGTACACATTGGACTTCCCCATCCTTTCACATTACCTACCAGGTGCACCCAGATCCTTGAGCAAAATCAATCCCACAAATGCATTTGACTTTTCCTGAGGAAGGAATAACCCAGACTGTCTTTCCTAGCCAGTTCCTTGTATGTACTAAGAGGACCTTATCTCCTTCCACAGTGGGCTGGAGTTTTGATTGGGCAGGGCCAGGTTGACTGGCAAATCCTCTAGTGTTAACTAGCCAAGTGGCTTCTTCTAAATGTGTTTCCCAGTGCTTGAATGTCTCAGCACCCATTGCTCTCAGCGTAGTTTTTAAGAGTCCATTGTATCGTTCCATTTTCTTGGAGGCTGTTCCATGATAGGGGATGTGATGTACTCAGTGCCATGCTCCTTGGTCCAGGTGTCTATTGAGATTGTTTCAGAAATGAGTCCCATAGTCTGATTCAATTCTTTCAGAGATGCCATGTTGTCATAAAACTTGCTTTCCGAGGCCCAAGATAGTATTCTGGGCAGTGGCATGGGTCACAGGATATGCTTCCAACCATGCAGTAGCCACTTCCACCACTGTAAGCACATGGTGCTTTCCATGATGGGTCTGTGGTAGTGTGATATAATCAGTCTGCCAGGCTTCCCCATATGGATATTTCAGCCATTGTCCTCTATACCAAAAAGTCTTTAGCTGCTTGGCTTCTTTGATTATGGTACATGTTTCACATTCATGAATAACCTGTGCAATGGCGTCAATGGTCAGGCCCACCCCTCAATCACAAGCCCATTTGTATGTTGCATCCCTTCCTAGATGTCCTGATGTGTCATGGGCCCATCGAGCTATAAATTGCTCACCCTTATGCTCCCAGTCCAGATCTATCTGAGCCACTTCAATTTTAGCAGCCTGGTCCACATGCTCATTGTTTTGATGTTCTTCAGTGGCCTGACTCGGGTACGTGAGCATCTACATGATGTACTTTTACAACAAGGTTCTCTACCCAGGCAGCAATATCATGCCACAGTTCAGCTGCCCAGATGGGTTTACCTCTGTGCTGTGAGTTGCTCTGCTTCCATTGCTATAGCCACCCCCACAGAGCAGTTGCCACCATCCATGAATCAGTATAGAGGTAATGTATTGACCATTTTTCTCCTTCAGTAATATCTAAATCCATCTGGATGGCTTTCACTTCTGCACGCTGGCTGCATTCACCTTTTACTTCA
>NC_051209.1:23135137-23191668 GCF_015220075.1 Falco rusticolus | reverse complement strand
CCCCTCCACTGCCCCTCTTGAGTAAATTTTAGACTGAGATGAGGTCTCACCTCAGCCTTCTCTTCTCCAAGCTGAACAAACCAAGTGACCTCAGCCACTCCTCATAAGCCTTGCCCTCGAGGCCTTTCACCATCTTGGTTGCCCTCCTCTGGACACACTCTAATAGTTTGATGTCCTTCTTATATTGAGGCACCCAAAACTGCACACAGTACTCGAGGTGGGGCTGCACCAGTGCAGTGTAGAGTGGGACAATCACCTCCTTTGACCAGCTAGCTACACTGTGCTTGATGCACCCCAGGACATGGTTGGCCCTTTTGGCTTCCAGGGCACACTGTTGACTCATATTCAACTTGCCATCAACCCAACCTCCCGTATCTCTTTCTGTGGGGTTGTTCTCCAGTTTCTCATCCCTCAATTTGTATGTATAACCAGGATTACCCTGTCCCAGGTGGAGAATTCAGCACTTGCTCTTGTTAAATTTCATACGGTTGGTGACTGCCCAGTTCTCTAGTGTAGAAGAATGGCTGCAGAAGCATGGCCTTAGAATCTCTGAAGATCTGCACAATCCAGGCCTGGTATTAGAATAGGCCTGTAATCAGAATTGTACTGAAGTTGCTGTGCTGAAGTTAACAAGAAAGGTAGCCTTGAGCTATTTCTGATCCTGAGACCAAGTAATTATGTTGTTGCAACAGGCCGTAGCTGTAACACGATACAGCTGCTGGGAAAGCAGGTGCAGGGCCAGAAAGATAGGGACCGTATGGGAAAATAGGGAGTAAAAACTATAAGGCTGAAGCACAGCAACACATTAGCGACATGAATAGAATGCTATTTAGTCATGATAATTAGGGGTGTGAGAACCGGTGTGTTTAGAGACTACTAACCAATTATATTTCTGCTTTACGAATATGCATGTGTATCGGTTCTATATAAGTAATGTTAGAAACTAATAAAGTTGAGCAAGATGCATAACTCATATTGAGCGTCTTCTTGACTCCGGCGAACCCTTCTTCCAACACTTTAGCCTATCCAGATCTTTCTCTAAGGCCTCTCTAGCCTTGAAGGAGTCCACAGATCCTCCTAGTTTAGTATTGTCGGCAAACTTACTTAATGTACATTCGCATCCTGCATCCAGATAATTTATAACAACGTTAAAGAGCACTGGCCCTAAAACTGAGCCCTGGGGAACCCCACTAGTGACTGGATGCCAGCCTGATGTAGCCCCATTTACTATAAGTCTTTGAGGCCAACCTGTCAGCCAATTGCTCACCCAGTTTATTATGGACTTGTCTAGATGTGTGCTGGACAGTTTATCTAAAAAGATACTGTGAGAGACAGTATGAAAAGCTCTGCTAAAATCCAAATCTACATCTACTGGCTTCCCTTAGTCAACTAGATGGGTGACCTTGTCATAAAAGGAAATTAAGTTGATTAAGCAGGACTTTCCCCTTCTGAACCCATGCTGGCTATGACAAATGACTGTGTTGTCCCT
This sequence comes from Falco rusticolus, assembly GCF_015220075.1. NCBI lineage: Eukaryota > Metazoa > Chordata > Aves > Falconiformes > Falconidae > Falco > Falco rusticolus. Next base: position 23,190,179 of record NC_051209.1, on the reverse strand, counting down.
CAGATTTTTTCAGTAACTCCCAAAATAACCTTCTTCTTAATTTTATCAGACGCTGAAGTGAGACTGACGGGCCTGTAATTACCAGGGTCTTCCTTCTTACCCTTCTTGAAAAATGGGACAACATTTCCGGGTTCTAGTCGACTGGAACTTCTCCAGACTCCCAAGATCATTTAAAAATGATGGAGAGAGGTCCCGCAGTGACATCAGCCATCTGTTTCAGTACCCTGGCATGAATCACATAGGGCACCACAGACTTATGTGCATCCACCTGGAGCAGCAAGTCTCAAAGAAGTTCAGAGTCATCTGGGAGTTTATCATCCCCTCAGTCACAGTCTTCCAACACAGAAGCTTCACCCTGTACCAGTGCAGTCTGTATCAATCCATGGGAAATGGTAGACCTCTGTTTCCATCCCTGGGACAGTCAATTCCAGTTGTACTGGATACCCCTCCAAGTGAAAGCAAGCTGTGGCCTGCATTCTGCTGCCAAAGGGATTGAGAAAAATGCATTAGTGACATGAATGGTGGCATACCATTTGGCTGCCGTTGACTCCAGTTTGTATTGGAGGTCTAGCATGTCTGGTACAGCAACACTCAGTGGCTGTGTGACTTTGTTCAGACCATGATAGTCTGCTGTTATCCTCTACCATCCATTAGATTTTCACACTGGCCATATGGAACTATAAAAGGTGATCAAATGTGCTGATCACTCCTTGGATCTACAGTTGTCAAATCAGCTTATGGATGGGAGCCAGGGAGTCTCAATTGGTGTGATATTGTCACTGGCACACCATCATGGTAGCAGTTGGCACCTGCTGTTCTTTAACCCACAGCAACCCCATAACAGAAGAATCCTCTGAGAGACTGTGCAAGCTAGATAGCTGTTTAATATTCTCTGTACTCAAGGTAGCTATATCAAAATCCCACCAGTACCCTTTTGGGTCCCTGAAGTACCCTCTCCTGAGGTACTCTGTGCCAAGGGTAAAGGGAGACTCCAGACCAGTCACAATAGGATGTTTTTGCCACACATTCCCAGTTAGGCTTACCTCAGCCTCCAACACAGACAGCTGTTGGGATCCCCTTGTCACTTCAGGAATACAGATGGATTCTGTGCCTTTGTAATCTGATTGTATTAGGGTACACTGTTGTGGTGGGTTGACCTTGGCTGGACATCAGTTGCCCACCAAGCCGCTCTATCACTCCCCTCCTCAGAAGAACAGGGGCAGCAGAAAATAAGATGGAAAAAAACACTTGTGGGTCAAGATAAAGGCAGTTTAATGAAGCAACAGTAAAAGTTGCATGCATGGAAGTAAAGGAAAACAAAAGATGTTATTCTCTGCTTCCCATCAGCAGGTGATGTTTGGACACTTCCTGGGAATCAGGGCTTCAGTACATGTAGCGATTGCTCCGAAAGACAAACAACATAAATAATGACTGCCCCCACTTTCCTCCTCCTTTCTCTTAGCTTTTATATCTGTGCAGATGTCATATGGTATGGAATACCCCATTGGTCACTTTGGGTCAGCTATCCTGGTTATATCCCCTCCCAAGATCTTGCCCACCCCCAGCCTACTGGTGAGGGGGGGAAGGTTGGAGAGACAGCCTTGATACTGTTTGAGCACTGCTCAGCAGTAGCCAAAACACTGGTGTGTTATCACCACCTTTCTAGCTGCCAATAAAAAGCACAGCACTATGAGGGCTGCTATGGGGCTCAGCGAGATTCAATACAATCTTCACCCCTTATTCCATACCATTTGTGTCATGCTCAGGTCCCACATAATACCTATATAGATCTTCTAACCACTCCATTGCATTTAATTTTCATAATTGAAATTCCTTCTTACCAACACTTACAACTTAAACTACATACTTAAACCATCTTTATACCCAACATAGAGATTTGTACATTCTCATTAACTACTATCCCTTGTCCTTTAACAGATAGATATTACTGTTCCATTCCATGAGCTTCCTCTACTCCTTCAGATATTCACAAGAGGCACACACTGGGTCTCCCCATCCTTCTGCATTGCCCACCAAGTACACCCAGGTCCTTGAGCGAAGACAATCCCACAAATGGGTTTTCCTTTTCCCATGGGAGGAGAAATCCACACTGCCTTCCCCAGCCACTTCCCTATGTGCATGTTGCGGTTTAACCCTGGCCGGCAACCAAGCACCACGCAGCCAGTTGCTCACTCCCCCTCACCCAGAGGGATGGGAAGGAGAATCGGAAAGGAATGTAAAACTCAAGGGTTGAGATAAGAACAGTTTAATAATTTAAACAGAATAAAGTGGCAAGAACAACAATAATAACAATAACAATAATAATAATAACAAAATGGAAAGGTGGGGGGGGAAAGGGTAAAGCAAAAGCTGCACACGCAAGCAAAGCAAAACAAGGAATTCATTCACCACTTCCCATTGGCAGGCAGGTGTTCAGCCATCCCCAGGAAAGCAGGGCTCCATCATGCGTAACAGTTACTTGGGAACACAAACGCCATAATGCAAAATGTCCCCCACTTCCTTCTTCTTCCCCCAGTTTATATACTCAGCATGATGTCATATGATATGGAATACCTCTTTGGCTAGTCTGGGTCACCTGTACTGGCTGTGTCCCCTCCCAATTTCCCGTGCCCCTCCAGCCCTCTGGCTGGCAGGGTCCAAGGAACTGAAAAGTCCTTGATTTAGTATAAACATTACCCAGCAACAACTAAAACCATCAGTGTCCTATCAACATTGTTTCACATCATAGCCAAAATGCAGCACTGTACTAACTACTAAGAAGAAAATTAACTCCATCCCAGCTGAAACCAGGACAGTGCTCTCTGGGGACCTTATCTCCTCCAGTGGTATGTAGGGGTTTTGTTTGGGCAGGACCAGGATGGTTAGCAGATCCTATAGTGTTAAGGAGCCAAGTGGCTTCTGCTAAATTTGTATCCCAATACTTCCATGCCCCATTGCCCAATGCTCTCAGCACAGTCTTTAACAGTCCATTATACCTCTCAATCTTTCCAGAAGCTTGTGGGTGATAGGGGATGTGATATACCCACTCAATGCCGTGATTCTTTGCCTGAGAGTTTATAAGGTTATTTCAGAAATTAGTCCTTTTGTCTGATTCAAATCTTTCTGGGGTACCATATTGCCACAAGATTTGTCTTTCAAGGCCTAAGATGGTGTTTCAGGCAGTGGCATGGTTTACAGGGTATGTTTCTAGACACCCTGTAGTTGTTTCCACCATGAGTGTAGTGTTTGTCTTGTTGTGTTCATGGCAGTGGTCCAATATAGTCAATTTATCAGGCCTCACCATATCAAAAACCCAGCCACCGCCCTCTATTCCAGGGAGATTTTACTTGTGTGGCTTGCTTGATCACAGCACATTTCACATTCATGAGTGACCTGTGTGATGGTGTCCATGGTCAAGTCCACTCCTTGATCACGATCCCATCTATATGTTGCGTCTCTCCCTAGATGTTCTGATGTCTTTTGGGCCCATCGAGCTACAAATAGCTGACCCTTATGCTCCCAATCCAGGCCCACCTGAGCTACTTCAATTCTGGCAGCCTTGTCTATCTGTTAATTGTTTTGATGTTCTTCAGTGGCTTGGCTTTTGGGCCATTTACATGATGTACTTTTAGAGCCATGTTTTTTACCTTGGCAGCAATGTCCTGCCACAATGCAGCAACCCAGATGGCTTTACCCCTGCGCTGCCAATTGGTCTTCTTCCACTGTTATAGCCATCCCCATAGGGCATTAGCCACCATCCAGGAGTCAGTATAGAGATAGAATACTGGCCACTTTTCTCATTCAGCAATGTCTAGGGCTAGTTGGATGGCTTTCATTTCTGCAAACTGACTTGACTCCCCTTCTCCTTCAATGGCCTCAATAACTTGTCATGTGGCATTCCATACAGCAGCTTTCCACTTCTGATGGTTTCCTACAACACAACAGGATCCATCAGTAGTCAAAGCATAACACCTTTCACCTTCTGATAACTCATTATATAGTGGTGCCTCTTGGGCATGTGTCACCTCTTCAGGCAATGCTCCAAAATCTCTGCCTTCTGGCCAGTCTTTGATCTCTTCCAAAATTCCTGGGCGGTTGTGTTTCCCCAGTTGAGCTCACTGTGTGATCAGCAGTACCCACTTACTCCATGTAGTGCTGGTTGCATGACGTGTAGAGAGGATGTTTCTTTTGAACATCCAGTGTAGCACAGGCAATCATGGTGCCAAGAGGAGCTATGCTTATGTACCAACAACTTCTGAAGTGGCTTGAACTTCTGCTAGAATCTCTTTTTCATTTGGGGTGTAGTGGGCTTCTGATCCTTGATACCCTCAGCTCTAAAACCCAAATAGCCCACCTTGAGTTTCTCCTGATGTTTTCTGCCAGACACTCCAGGTGAGATCATACTCCCCAGGTGCAGTGTAGAGTACATTCTGCACAGCTGGTCCTGTCCAGACAGACTCAAGAGCTACTGCACAAGCTATTTCCTGTTTGATATACTCAAAGGCTTGTTGTTGCTCAAGGCGCACTCAAAATAGTTCTTATTTCAAGTTACTCGATAGAGAGCTTACAAGCTGACTATAACTTTGAAAATGCATTCCCCAGAACCCCACAAGGCCTAGGAAAGCTTGTGTTTCCTTCTTGTTAGCTGGTGGAGACACAGTTGCTATTGTGTTGACCACATCCATAGGCACATGATGACGCCCATCCTACCATTTTATTCCCAAGAACTGAATCTCCTGTGCAGGTCCCTTGATGCTGCTTTTCTTTATGGCAAAACCAGATTTCAGAAGAATCTGAATTACTCTTTTTCCCCTTCTCAAATACTTCTTCTGCTTAGTTGCCCCACACAATGATATCACTGACGTATTGTAGATGTTCAGGGGCATCACCCTTTTCCATTGCAGTTTGGATTAGTCCATGACAAATGGTAGGGCTGTGCTTCCACCCCCTGGGGCAGTCGATTCGAGGTGTATTGCACACCCCTCCACGTGAAAGCAAAATGTGGCCTGCACTCTGCTGCCAAAGAAATTGAGAAAAACCCATTGGCAAAGTCAATTGTAGCATACCACTTAGCTGCCTTCAACTCCAGTTCATATTGAAGCTCTAACATGTTTGGTACAGCAGCACTCAGTGCTGGTATCACTTAATTCAAGCCATGATTGTCAACTGTTAACCTCCACCCTCCATCAGACCAGTGTCTACCAAAGCCTTATACTTCTGTGGGTCTGATATGCCAGGCCACTGAATCCACATGGTCCAGTGTACCCAGTCATCCCTTTCCTCCTCCTGGCCAAAGGCAGGGACCCTCTATTCCTGTTCCTGGTCAGAGTATTCACTGTCTGACCCTTGCAGTGCTAGACCAGAAGTCCCCTCACCAGGATCAAGGGAGGTGATTTCAGTTCTTCTGTGTCTGGGAGAGCACTGATTGCCTTCTTGTGTCTCTACAGCCACTATAATGACAGCCTTCTTGGGTGACCCCTTCTTAACACCTGTCTTCCCTCTCAGTTCATGTACATGGTGTCATGTTTTAACCCCAGCTGTTAATTAATTGCCATGCAGCCACAGCTGCTGGCTCACTCCCCCTCACCCAGGGGGGTGGGGAGGAGAATGGGAAAGGAATGCAAAACTTGACGGTTGAGATAAGAACGGTTTAAGAACTGAAATAGAATAAAAATGAAAGAACAATAATAATAACAGTTGCAGTGAAAAGGAGGGAGAAGGGCAGAGGAATGAAGTCTAAAGGGAAGGGAGAAAAGAAAACTAGTGATGCACAATACAACTGCTCAGTACCCACCGACCAATGCCCATCCAGTCCCTGAGCAATGACCTGCAGTCCCAGCCACCCCCCCAGTGCCCCTGCAGCCCTCCCACCAGCAAGGCCTGAGAAATCAAGAAGTCCCTGACCACACTGTTCCCACACCAAATCCAAAACAGCAATGCACTAGCCACCAAGAAAAAAAATTAACTCTGTCCCAGCCAAAACCAAAACAGTATCTGCCCCATATTCCATACCATTTATGTTATGATACATTTTCCAGTACATCATCACCTCTCCTGTCCTTTAACATGAATACACAGATATCATTCCCTTAGTCTATGGACCATCCCTCTGAAGTCCATTGAGTTCATTTTGTCCATGATGTTGGGCTCCATCTGTTATATCAGTTTTTCAGTGCAGGGCAGGGAAGATGGTACGAGGTGTTGGATTGTTCCATTTTGAAGCCAGTTCTGATACTATTATGGCTGTGCTGATCTGGCTTACCAAACTCATTCTTCATTGGTGTGGCAGTTGAAAAGGTGTCAGGTTCAGATCTTCAAATCCAAAGTGGTAGAGATGCGAAGAGGGTCCTCCGGGGAGAGTTGGCCAAGTCACAACAATCACACCAATATGGCTACATGCCGTGCTCGCTTTATTAAACAAACAGGTCATAGTTATAACTTAAACCAACTGCTCACACGACTTAACACACAGGTGATTGGATAAAAGTTTCTGGTCACGTGGGCATCCGCGTCACTGATTGGTGAGCATGCTGCAGGCACCTGATCAGAGTGTGCTGATGAGAGTGTGTTGATTTCGCAGTTCCCAGGACTTGCTCTGTCCCTGGCTTCTTGTTTGTGCATAGCTTGTTTTCTTTCTCACCCTGCTTGTTCCAAGGACAATTTAAAGTTGCTCTGCAGCTTCAACTAACAGGCCTGGGTTGTCCAAGCCGGACAATGGTAACATATGTCCTCGGTCCTTTAAAAATCCCTCTACATATCCCCCTTTTCCTTTTTGGACAACCCATGTCTGTTTCACAATAGATGGTAAACCTTTCTGCAAACAAGAAAATAAACAGCTAAAAACTAAAGACATTACAACAATGATTATAACAAAGCGTATTCCTTCCATCAATAACGCCTTTAACCAACCTGTTATCCCCAATCCTCTCAACCATTCATCGAAAGGATTATCATCAGCAAAAACATGCTTCATGTTTCCCTGCAATTGTCACTACTTCTTGTGCATCGATATGGAATGATCGGAAAGGTTCATACAACACATCCCTTCAAAATCTTCACAACCTTGTCCATGTGCTAATAAAAAAAAATCTATTGCAGCTGTATTTTGTAACGTAGCATGCCTAACACTATCTACATCAAGCAATAACAAACTTAAAATCTGCGATGTAAGATTAAATTGTTTCTCTCCCCAGCAAGCTAACCTTTGTATATTCTTAGCATTTAATGCTGTCATTGCTCCCGGCATAAATATGGAGGCTAGGACATTTGCGGTTATGGAATGTAGATCGACTTGGTCATTACATGTTTCATCAAAGGTGCGCTGTGCCCTCCGTGATCTATGAGATTGTGGAGCCATTTTCAATAAGCCTTTCATATGTGGAGCAAAGTTAAACGCCCTAAATAACACGGTCCACCGACAGGATACAAAGGAATCCCTGGCCACGCTCTGTCCCCACATATCAAAAAGACTCCCGGTGGCAACTGATAACCCCCTGATACATCTACATGGAAACCCCCAGTTTTCAATTCACCCCAACTAGGTGAACTGGTTAGATTTTGAAACCCTGCATAAAACCCCCATTCACCTTGACGTGTTAGCCATAACTGCCATGGGTCACCAAACCAAATTACTCCGGTGCCATTCACGGGTTGAAGTGGTGATGACATGTGGGTACAGTCTGCCATATCAGTTGCAGTAACATTAACATATTCAACAGGTACAACGCTAGCCAATAGGTCTAACTCCTGCAAAGGTAAATGATGTGGTTGATTTAAATTCTCAATAACCGTCTTCTGCCATGCTGCATTACGCATAGAAGGCCAAACATATTGCCCATTTAGACTCATACATGTACCATTCTGATTGGAAGTCAGATCCACTGTTTTAACATTCCAAAAAACATCAAAATTTGTTTCATTCTCTTGCAGGGGAATACCAATTAAGCAAGTTCTAAAGGGGTTGTCTGCCTCTTGCAGACTTAAACAAAAGTCTGTTACTCCTGTGATATTTGCCCACGTCACCCATATGTTTGTCCTAGGCAAGATGTCAAAAATACTTTGGCCAATGGGTAAAAAATTCATCAAGACCGTAAACCAAGTCCACCACTTAAACATGTTTAGTCCTGCAATTTCCACAATTTTTTTTTTTTTTACATTCCACCCCACAAATCTATGCTTTCACAGATTCTGATGATGTATATTGTCTCCAGTCAGCATGGTATTACACTAGTTGTATGTTTTCTCTTGCTTCATGCCCGGTTACTAATTAAACACATACACTCTTTACACCATGTACATTTAAGCTTTGTCTTACAGAACTGTTTTACCCCACATAGCATACATTGGCACAATACCCGTGGTTTACATCCCTTACAACATAGACAGTTTATTCCGTCTGCTCGCTCTTGAGTCTTCTCTTCCGTCTTCTGATGTTGACATACAGGTCACACAAACTTGCTAGGGATCCATATAGGTCCTTTATCTGTGGAGATACAAAAATAACCTCTACCGATAAATGACACGGGATTAGGTCCTTCCCATACACCTGAAGCCATATTTTTATACAGAACATTCAAACCAGGAACTGTAGTTGTTTGGTTCCCTCGCGCTGTTTGGTGATGTATAACAACAGGTGGTCCCTCTCTACCCTCCGTAAGGGAGAGATAGTTTAAGGTAAACAACACCTTAGTCAACCGTTTAGTTACAGCTATGTCCTGCGATACTTTCTGTCTCTGAAGATAATCCTTCAGGGTACGGTTTGCCCTTTCAACAACTGCTTGCCCCGTTGGGGAATGAGGAATCCCTTTGATGTGTTTAATTCCCCAAGTTGTCATAAACCTAGCGACTCGTTGACTACTATATGCTGGACCATTGTATGTCTGTATTTCTACAGGTACTCCCATGACAGCAAAACAAGGCATTAAGTGTCTCTCCACATGTAATGCCTTTTCACCGGTTTGTGCCGTGGCCCATATAAAATGAGAATAGGTGTCAATTGTGACATGCACATACTTAAGCTTCCCAAAGTCAGGTACATGTGTTACATCCATTTGCCAAACCTGAAGTGCCTTCAGACCTTTTGGGTTAGTGCCCACCCCTAAACCAGGTCCATGATGACTACATTGAGGACAGGAGCGGACAATACCCTTTGCATCTGCTATTAGTATTTGATACTGTCGATGTAAAGACTTTGCATTCTGATGAAACATCTTGTGGCTGTTACGAGCTTCTTCAAACTTCTTTGTTGGAGGAGTTATTGCCAGACAGCTGACTGCTTCATCAGCTCTAGCATTACCTTCGCCCAAACCAATGGTCCACTGATGACTTCTAATATGCATAATACAAAATTCATGTTTTCTCTGTCGAAGAGTACTACGCAGTTGTATAAACATGTCACCAAGATGTTGATTCTTTGCCTCTCTCAGCAAGGCATCTTCAATGTGCTGTACTACACCAACTACGTACAATGAGTCTGATACTATGTTTACAGGTGTGTTGTTCCAGTTTCCCAATACCCAACACGCTGCTTTCAGTTCTAAGGTTTGAAGGTTGTCCCCTGGTTCACCGGTGATCACGTGTTTCTGCCACTGATTATCGGATTGCCAAACACACGCAGCCTTCTTCATCTTTCGTCCTGCATCTGTGAACACCGTTGGCCCTTCAACTGGTCTTTTTGAGCATAATGGTCTTGCAATCCACTGGTAATGTTCTATCATCTTCCAGAGAGGTTCTTTTAGCCTGTTGTTGTGAACAACACCTGCATAACCCATCAAGGCTTCCTGTATGGCTGTTGAATGTCTCAGGAGCCACTCATAATCATCACCACGGACTGGAATGCTGATATCTGCTGGTTCAGTCCCATCAATTCCAACAAACCTGTCTCTTCCTTTTCTCACCAAGGCCGCTACTGCTTCAGGACAACTTAAAATATAATGTCTGGGTTGCAATGGCAAAACCAACCACTCTAAAACGATCGCTGTATTTTCCCACTTTTTCTTTTGCCACTGTAAACTAAGGGCAAAAGGTGAAATGGCAACATTACAAACCAAAAAAGATAACGGATGATTCACCATTCAGCAACCACACCAGCCATTCTGAATCTTGCGGGACACAACTTCTAGGGCAGCCCGCTGTTCTGGTGAACAAGTTTGAGGACTGTTGGCTTCGGTGCCATGCAACCAGGATCGGAATGATTGCAAGTCTTCGTTAGTGAGGTTTTTTGTGTGTCATCAGGGTGTAAGGGAATCGTGAAGAAACAGTCTTCCAAGTCTATCACAACAATTTGCCAATTCTGAGGGATCATTGTAGGAGTTGGAAGACCAGGTTGCAACACTCCCATTGCTAAAATCTGATCATTAACTGTCCATAAATCATGTCCCAATTATGTGCATCAAGATTATTAACCAGTACTGGACAAGCTAACGAGCTAGTCACCTGCTAATCACCCTCCAAAATAGCATCACGAACAACACCAGACCAATGCTGTAGAATTGGATCTTTTCTCGAGTTCAGCATCGGAGGTGTAGTTGGGCTAACTGGAGGAATTACAGGTACTGAAGTAGTAGGCAGGTTCATTTCAACTCGTTTTCCAGGTTTGTTCATTTATCTATTACCTCCTGTAAGGATTTCTCTGTATTGTTATCACAAAGCTTTTCCCCGCCTTCCTCCTCAAATTCGTCGGATGATGTTTCAGGAAGAGGAGGATACGACATTGGACAGCGCTTTTGCCCTCCCTGATTTGACCTATGATCTGTAGCCACCCTCCGTTTTGGTCTTGCTCCACCCACAGCTCCAACTGGTGCAGCATGACTCGCTGCTCCTCCTTCCTGGGGAGGCTCAGCCGCCTATTCCGGTTTCAGCTCAGTTACAACAGACCTCTGAGGAGTAACTTCCGGTTTGTCTGCTGTCTTATCTAAAAACTCCTGTACTTTTGAACACACAGAGGCTGACATACCCTTCATAGGATGAGTATGCCCAACTCCGAAAAATGTAGCCAAGAGAGAAGGCTTAGGTGAATCACCCTTCTGTTCTATTGGCTTTTCTACCACATCTCCTCCCAATGCTTCTATAGCTGCTGCCGCTATATTTTTTTCCGCCTTCATAGTTTCCAGAGTGTTAATTATAGACCTCCACGTAGCTCCTAACGCTTTAGCTTCTTTTCCTTCTTTACCTCCCTTGATCGTAGTATCCCAGAGGCAATTTCCCACTTCTCTCCATTCCGTAATACTAAACAATAACGTGGGTTTGGGAATCTTATTCTTTTTTCGTGCCGAGCGAACTAAGGTCTCCACTTCTGTTTCTTTAATGCTCTCCCCTCTCTTAAAGAGGATGCTAATTAACAGTTTAATTGCCGCATCTAATTCCATTGCAGTCTTCCTGAGAGCTCCCCCCTCTCGCAGAAAGGATATCAGTGGAGAGCCCTGCCACGTTTGTTTTTTTTTGGCCGCGGCCTTCCTTAGTGCTCCCCCCTCTCACAGAAAGGGTATTAGCGGAGAGCCCCGCCGCACTCATCACGGTCTTCCTTAGTGCCCTCCCCTCTCTCAGAGAGGATATCAGTGGAGAGCCCTGTTGCGATTTACTTGTCGCGGTCTTACCTCCAGCGGGGGTGTAATCTGCAGCTCTACACTGAACTCTGGACTCCGCTTTTTGCCTTCCAGGTTCTGCCCGCCTCCGACCTCCAGCTCCCTAATCGGACAACTTCCCTTCGGGTCCGATGCATGGTGACTTCCGCATTTAAGTGAAAAACATTTAAGCTAAACCGCATTTAAACGAACCGCATTTAAGTGAATAAATGGGTCCCTGTTCGGGCGCCAGATGAAGAGGGTCCCCCGTGGAGAGTCGACCAAGTCACAACAATCACACCAATATGGCTACATGCCGTGCTCACTTTATTAAACAAACAGGTCATAGTTATAACTTAAACCAACTGCTCACACGACTTAACACACAGGTGATTGGATAAAAGTTTCTGGTCACGTGGGCATCCGCGTCGCTGATTGGTGAGCATGCTGCAGGCACCTGATCAGAGTGTGCTGATGAGAGTGTGTTGATTTCGCAGTTCCCAGGACTTGCTCTGCACCTGGCTTCTTGTTTGTGCATAGCTTGTTTTCTTTCTCACCCTGCTTGTTCCAAGGACAATTTAAAGTTGCTCTGCAGCTTCAACTAACAGGCCTGGGTTGTCCAAGCCGGACAATGGTAACATATGTCCTCGGTCCTTTAAAAATCCCTCTACAGAGATGGGTGCTACAAGATACCCAGTGTACTAATAGGTATATAGAAGTGACACAACTAAATTCATCGGCTGTTTTCATCCAAAATCAAATCCCTTTGAGGCATACATCGAACTTCCCCATCCTCCTCCATTACCCAGCAAGTGCTCCCAGGCCCTTGAGCAAAAGCAATCCTGCAAATAGTTTTGCCTTTGCCTGAGGCAGGAATAACCCAGACTGTCTTTCCAAACATATTTTTAAGGTGCACTACAGGAACTTTATCCCCTTCTACAGTTTTTAAAAGCTTTCATTGGGCAGGGCCAGCTTGGCTGGCAGATCCTCTGGAGTTGACTAACCAGGTGGCCTTTTCTAGATGTGTATCCCAGTGTTTGAAAGTCGCATCACCCATTGCTCTCAGTGTAGTATTTTATAGTCTGTTGTATCATTTATTTTTCCCAGAAGCTGATGCATGATAGGGGATGTGATATACCCACTCAATACCATTCTATTTGGCCCAAGTGTCTATGAGTTTGTTTCAGAAATTAGTTCCATTCTCTGATTCAATTCTTTCTTTCCATGTCGCCACAAGGCTTGTCTTTCAAGGCCCAGGATACTGTTTTGGGCCATGGCATGGTGCACAGGATATTGTAAGCACATGGCGCTTGCCTTGGTAAGTCTGTGGGAGTGTGATATAGTCAATCTGCCAAGCCTCCCCGTATTTATATTTTAACTATCGTCTTCCATACCAAAGAGGCTTTGACCGCTTGGCTTGCTTAATTGCAGCACACATTTCACATTCATGGATTACCTGTTCAATAGTGTCCATGGTTAAGTCCACCCCTTGATCTTGGGCCCATCTATATATTGGATCTCTTCCTTGGTGGCCTGAAGTGTCATGGGCCCACCAAGCTATAAATAATTCATCTTTATGAGTCTTCTCTTCTCTAGACTAAACAGGCCCAGCTCCCTCAGCCTTTCGTCATAAGGGAGATGTTCCAGTCCCCTAATCATCTTCGTAGCCCTCTACTGTACCTTCTCCAGTAGTTCCCTGTCTCTCTTGAAATGGGGAGCCCAGAACTGGACACAACACTCTAGATGCAGCCTCACCAAGGCAGAGTAGAGGGGGAGGATAACCTCCCTCAACCTGCTGGCCATGCTCCTCCTAATGCACCCCAGGATACCATTGGCCACCTGGCCACAAGGGCACACTGCTGGCTCATGGGCAACTTGTCCACTAGAAATCCCAGGTCCTTCTCTGCAGAGCTTCCCCCCAGCAGGTCATCCCCTAGCCTGTACTGGTGCACGGGGATGTTCCTCCTTAGGTGCAGGACCCTACACTTGCCTTTGTTGAACTTCATTAGGTTCCTCTCTGCCCAACTCTCTAGCCTGTTCAGGTCTTGCTCAATGGCAGCACAGCCTTCTGGCGGATCAGCCACTCCTCCCAGTTTTGTATCATCATCAGCCTTGCTGAGGGTACACTGTCCCTTCATTCAGGTCAATAATGAATAAGTTGGACAGGACTGGACCCAGTACTGACCCCTGGGGAACACCGCTAGCTACAGGCCTCCAGCTAGACTCTGCACCGCTGAACACAACCCTCTGAGCTCTGCCGTTCAGCCTGTTGTCAATCCACCTCACTGTCTGCTCATCTAACCCACACTTCCTGAGCACTCATCTAACCCACACTTCCTGAGCTTACCTATGAGGATGTTATGGGAGATGGTGTCAAAAGCCTCACTGAAGTCACGGTAGTCACATCCATTGCTCTCCCCTTGTCTATCCATCCAGTCATTCCATCATAGAAGGCTATCAGGTAGGTCAGGCATGATTTCCCTTTGGTGAATCCATGTTGAATACTCCTGATAACCTTCTTTTCCTCCACATGCTTCGAGGTGACCTCCAGGATGAGCTGTTCCATCACCTTTCCAGGGATGGAGGATGGTGCTTTCAGCCCAGAAAACCAACCAAATCCTGGGCTGCATCAAAAGAAGCATGGAAAACAGGTTGAGGGAGGTAATTCTTCCCCTCTACTCCACTCTCATGAGACCCCCCACCTGGAGTACTGCATTCAGCTCTGGGGCGCCCAGCCTAAGGAGGACATGGGCCTGTTGGACCGAGTCCAGAGGAGGGCCATGAAGATGATCAGAGGGCTGGATCACCTATCCTATGAAGAAAGGCTGAGAGAGGTGGGGTTGCTCAGCCTCGAGAAGAGAAGGCTCTGGGGAGACCTTATAGCAGCCTTCCAGTACCTAAAAGGGGCCTACAAGAAATCTGGAGAAGGACTTTTTACAAGGGTATGTAGTGATAAGACAGAGGGTAATGGCTTTAAGCCAAAAGAGGGTAGATGTAGATTAGACATTAGGAAGAAATTCTTTACTGTGAGGGTGGTAAGGCACTGGAATAGGTTGCCCAGAGAAGCTGTGGATGCCCCATCCCTGGGAGTGTTCAGGGCCAGGCTGGATGGGGCTTTGAGCAGCCTGGTCTAGTGGAAGGTGTCCCTGCCCATGGCAGGGGGGTTGGAACTTGATGATCTTTAAGGTCCATTCCAACCCAAACCATTCTATGATAATTCTATGAATCTATTATTTTATGAAGTTCCCCTAGCCCCTCCAGTCCCTTCCAATATTGTGCACAGTATGTTTTGTAAACACATAACGTGATATTAATACATACGTGTGTGAGCACACACAGACCATGCATAGACATTACACTTGTATATCAGGGATTTGTTATTGATCACTAGGAAAAAAATAGGAAATATGTCCATACTCACTTTAGAGAAACAGGGTTTCTCTTTTTTGGAGAGTAACACCTTTAAATTGGATCTATTTCAATTTCTAAGTTTTTCTGTTCATCTTTTTCTTCTTTTCTCTTCATACTTTAGTGGATGTGTTAGTATCCAGCAGAATACAAGGACTCTATTTCCTAATCAACTCCTGAAGTTACCAAACTTACAATTAGTTTAAATTTGAAATTTAATTTTTAATTAAATTGAAATTACAATTTGGCACTAAGTTTTTATCTCTAAATTACTATTTTGTTTTGCTTTGCATCCCCCCTTTTGCTGCCTTTAAGGGTATTGGGTAGTCATACTGGTAAATGTAACAGTTTAAAAGGTACCCAATGTACTGCACACAGTTTTGAGTTCTTTAGGGGAGGGTTTTGGTAATACTGATGATTTAAATTTTGCATATTGGTTAGATTTGGAAGTAGTTTTGCAAGGATCCAGATTTCACGCATTTTCTCTTCTGTTGAATAACCCAGTTCCCCAGCCTAGCATTTTATTCTAAAAAGTCAGGGAATAGATTATTCTTATTATTTGGTTCTTCTAAGGGCATAAGTTTTAAGGATTCCTGGCTTGGGGGATGGGAAGGAGGAAGGGTGTCCCTAGCTGCTGCTGCTGCTCTTTTCTTTTCTTTTCTTTTCTTTTCTTTTCTTTTCTTTTCTTTTCTTTTCTTTTCTTTTCTTTTCTTTTCTTTTCTTTTCTTTTCTTTTCTTTTCTTTTCTTTTCTTTTCTTTTCTTTTCTTTTCTTTTCTTTTCTTTTCGCCTTAAAGAACCCCTTGGCTCAAGGTCCTTCTCCAAGCATCCTTGCAACACAAATTTCCTATGCTGCTTGCAGAGTTATACCAGACTATCAGGCCCCAGTGTGCTCTGTTCAACCACTTCTTGTTAACTAGCAGGGGTGGCAAGTATTTGTCTAGTGACGGAAGCCGTGGGTTGTTAGATATTTTTAATAGGTACATTATTTACAGGGTTTAAAGGATTAAGCAGTGTTTTATAGCAAAATGAATCAAAAAGGGAGGAGGGGATTATTGGAAAAAGGGAGGTGAGACACAGACAAGAATTAGGTGTTTCTTCATAGGAAAGTGGAATTGATTTCTGTATGCTTTACCTTTTACAAAGGTTTATAGTTTGTTTTTTTTCCCTTTATAACTCAGAGTCTGAATGCTCAGTTCTGTATAAATTGAATCTCTCTTTAGGTTGAGGAGACATCCTTTTGCAATTGTTTATTTTTCTTGTATAACATTTTCTCACATTCCAGGGACTAGTTTGCAGAGAGCTCAGCCTCTGGGTCTCTGTCTGCTTTATGGCAAATATAGCAAGGCTCAATAATTGTGGTGTTCTTTAGCTTTCAATAGACCCTCAATATACTCCTTCAAGTGAATGTTACACATTTTGGTTTCAGACTCTAATGATTTGGACACATTTGCAAAAGGAGCAGTCCCTTCCTCATTTAGAGGTTCTGTACCAGCCATTCCCTCCTTACAACAGTTGTTAAGGGGCAGCCAAGTTCTGTGGACTTTGCTTTAGGGTCATCTCACCTCTTTCAGTTTGCTAGGGCTTCTGCTTTTCCCAGGTCTGAGCATAAATTCCCAATAGGCACAGGTATGGTCAACCATCAATAGATCAACAAAGATGGAAGAACAGTGCTTTTACAGCCACTACATACACATATAAACATGGACAAGACAAATGTCCTGATCTTCCTCTTACTCTCTGGTGAATCAGACTCAGTGCTGGCCAGCAGATCTCATGCACTCATTTGCAAACATCTCATCTTTTTGTACTCCTTGGCTTGTACTCACAAACAAGATGCCAGATATTGCAGTATATCTGCATACTGTTCACCTGGCACCCTGAAACAAGTGTTAGTTTTAACCAGCTGGTTTGCAATCCCAATTGCTTGGTTACAAATGCTACAGCACTCTGCATCTGACTATGGTATGAGGTTATACTCTTTTTGGGAAACACTGATATCTCTCACATCACACAGACCCCACATACACCTGACAAACAATCATACATATTACAGGGTTCCATGCTGTTTTGCTGATTGACTGGATACCAAGCAAAAATGAATTCCAAACCAAGTATAAGAATAAATGCAGTTTATTACATTAAACTATAATAAAGAAAAACAGCATGAAATATGATAAAAGGAAACAGTACTAGTTATTGTGCACAGTATGATAAAAGAGCAATAGGAGCAAAGCATCAGATCATTACTGCAAAGTGTTACAGAGACTAAGAAAAGGATACATCACCAGTTACCACATTAACATCATCCAGGCCCACACTTTGACTGGGAAGCCCCATTGCAGCTGGTGCCAGGAGTCTCTTGGTAACTGGGAAAATTCCTACATGGTGCATCCACTCGTAGGTGAGGCTTCTGGCCCAGTCCCAGAGCTTGCCCACCTTTATACTCAGTGAAAAACAAAAATAGTTTACACACCTAATATATGTAAACTTTTAAATTTAGGTTAAATGCAGGCATGCACTATCTCATGATTCATAAGGCTCACACACACGCCAGGGACATTGGCCATATGCCTGAGAGTGGTGGAGTTACTGTCATGACATAGCTGCACACAATATTTATTGTCTAGATGGTCCTGCTGATATCTTGCTTGTTCAGGGGTCTCAAGACAAACACCACCTGCTCATTAAAATTGTCCTTGAGCTCCCTGAGCTCCCTGCCCAAGTTAAGTGATCTCTAATTAAAGACAAAGGCTTTTTCATAAGCATTAATCAATTTAATAAATTTTCATCACATATGCAAATACTTGTTCCTTATTATATGTCCTCACCACAAAGAAAACAAAATTCTGTGCAAATACCTGTACTCAGCCTATGAATAGACAGGGTCTCAAACAAGCATTCCAAGGGCTGTGGTCCTACTCAGATTGTCAAAACACAGTATGTGAAAAGGCTTGGGTTGTACACTCAATACACAACAGAAAGAAATCCCCACAAATGCATTCAGTGTGCAAAATTATAGAATTCCCTGAAAACAAAGGTGCCTAACATTAAAAAAGGAGAATTCAATACCACTGATACTTTGGTTAAAAATTCAGGCATTTAGGGGTAAGGTAACAGCAGGAACAGAACCACATCACTCAGTGACATGAAATTTATCAAGTGTGATGAGTATAGTGGGGGGGATAGTGATTTCTATCCTAAGATTCCTCTTCTGTGACGTGCTTGTACTTCACACTTGCAGCAGTCTAGGCTGCTCCCTCTCTCGTCCAGTTTAGATAGGCACCATGGACTCTAGGGGAACTAGACACCCATTCTGATTACTTGATGTGTCTGGATCCTTGTTAGTGGCCCTGCCATTATGTGTTACTGTTACACTGTGTGTTCAGACTTCTGTGTGGTGTTGGACATCTGTGTATTGATGTTCCCCATAAGGGACTATACTCTTCACTGTTTATTGCTTTTGAACTTATGTGGTTGGCCTAAGCTATTGTTGGCCTCCGTGGTTGCATCACCCCACACCAATATCTTTGACTTACTCCATATCTAAGGCCAATTAGCAGTTGTTTACCTGGGTTGCTGTCTGGTGTCCTGCCCTAAATGTGTTCTAAGGATGTAAAGTTATTAAGAGTTTATCTGTGCTGCTTTGTTTCTTTCCTGTGCATGCCTAAACTGTTAGAGCAGAGTAGATGGAGCCCAGAGATTTTGGGTAAGTCTTCTCCATAATAGTTACAGACTATTTGAGGTTGGAAGGCACCTCTGGAGTTCATCTAGTCCAACCCTCCCTGCTCAAAGCAGGACTAACTAGATCAGGCTTCCCAGGACTGTGTTCAGTTGGGTTTTTAATATCTCTAAGGATGAAAACTCCACAACCTCTCTGGGCAACCTTTTTCAATGCTTGACAGTCCTTGTGGTGAAAAAGTTTTTCCTTGTATCCAGTCTGAACCTTTCTTGTTTCAACGTATGCTGGTTAGCTCTCATACTCCCACCATGCATCACTGTGAGGAGCCTGGCTCTGTCTTCTTGATGATCTCCTCATGGCTACTGGCAAGCTGCTGTTAGAGCCCCCTGAAGCCTTCTCTTCTCCAGGCTGAACAAGCCCTGTACTCTCAGCCTCTCCTCATAGGGCAAGTGCTCCAGCCCCCTGACCATCTGATGGCCTTCTGCTGAACTCACTCCAGTTTGTCAATGCTTTTCTTGTATTGGGGGGGGGGGGGGGGGGGGGTGAGGTGGGGGGGGGGTGGCAAAACTGGATATGGTATTCTAGAGGTGGTCTAATGAGTGTTGACTAGAGAGGAAGAATCATTCCCTGAAATTTACTGCTTATGCTCTTTTTAATCCTGCCCAGGATGCTGTTGTCCATCTTTGCTTGCCAGGGCATACTGCTGGCTCATGTTCAGCATTGCTGTCTTCCAAGACCCCCCCCAGGGCCTTTTCAGCAGAGCTGCTCTCCAGCTAGTCTGTTCCCAGACTGCTTTGTTGCCAAGGTTTCTTCCTTTGAAGAAGTACTGACAGGGATGTAAACAACAGTGGAAGAAAACCCACTGCATCCCAAAACTTTATCAAATTGGAGAAGCAACATGGACCCCCTGCTCAAACATATTTAAGAAAGAAATCAGAAGGCATGGATGGTTGGATACTGTCTTGGAGGGATGACTGTGCCAGAAGGGGGGAGTACGTACAGGCCTGTAGGGATTGTGACCTGTGGGTGACCAACACCAAAGCAGATATGCTAATAGTGTGGCAGGAAGAAACTCTTATGCATATGACCTCAACCTACTATGCTGCTTATTGACTCTCCCCTTCTTAGTGTCAACTTTCTGTGTTTTTGCCATGGGTCACACCTGGGATGTCTCCAAGTGCATTATCCAAGGAAATTAGCCAGAAGGGATAAGACACAAAATAGTAGGGGAGAGAGATGCTGATTTGCTGTGGAGGTGTATCAGTACATATTGTATGTTTCAAGTAGAGCTCAAAAAAGATTGGAATGCTTAACAAAGGTCACAAATGGAGGTGATGTTTTCTAATGGAGTAATGGTTTGCCAAAGGAAGCATTAATGAGTGCTCAGTGCAAAGAGAGGTGCTTGATCAGAAGTTACCAGCTAGTAGCATTGAGCTGGCAAAATTAAAAGCTATGTGCCAAGCTTTCTGTGCTGCTAGGAGAACAGTCGGTGAGGTTAAAGGTGACTGCCATGGACTGGGATCCCAAAACTTGGGAAACTGGAATGGTGAATTTAAGGACTCTGATGATGAATTAAAAGCAGAGTCCTATCAAGAAGCCCCAGTTACAGCAATTAGGCAGACCTATGAGAAATGAAATACCATTCCCCATAATGTGACCAGACAGCATGTGTCCTTTACTCATAGCAAGATTAGGGATATATAGAAAACTTACAGCCACTACTATGAGGAGACACCCTTGCAGTGGCTATAGATGTGCTGGGAAACTGGAGACAACAGGATATAGCTGATGGCTTGAGAGCAGGCTTCTGGGGAGTTTGGTGCCTATGCCACTTGTAAATGTTCCCCTGCACAACGGAGGTGGGCTTTGGGCTTGGCTGATGGAGGGATATGTTTAGCAATAGGCCGATCCTGTTGAGTCCATGAATATGGTAACTCTCTGGAGGGACTAAGAAGAGGGTAATCAACTACAGTTGCTCGTGCTGCTGGAGTGTATCTACAGGCAAGAGGGGAGGGACCCCAAAAAGTTGGTGATCACTGATGCTATGGCCTGAACACTCCAATGGGTAGGCAGGGTTAATAACACCCCTCTCTTATCACCTGTTAACTTGTTGGGATGCCTTATTGATCAAGGAGTGATCTATATGTATCATATGGGGGAGGGGGGCAGTGGATGGGACAGAACATGCCAGATTAGTGTGAGATCAGCAGCACAGCTAAGGATAATGCTTAAGAGTCCAATAGTAGGCTGCATCCCTGATTTTCCAGGTAAACTCATTGTGTTAGCAGATGTGAATCTCATTTTAGTTGGGACTTTAACAAAGAGATTTAATTTGCAAATATATTAGACTATAAATAGACTGTGAAGCTTAAATTTTATATTTTCATCCATTCTTTGTGAATGTTAAAAAAATCTGCATCTCTTGTATGCTCTTGCTTATCTATTTAATTTCTGTGCATGGAAGCCTTTGAGGTTCATTGGCTCCGAGAAAGGAGAGGCAAACTATTGAATATTTAAAATCTGCTTCTCAGTAATGTAATCCAAGAATATTTCAGATCCTTGAGAAGGAAATGTAGGATATAGCAGCAGTAAAATTTGAATTAATTTGATTTTGCAGGGGGAGAAGGGAGTGGGAATGAGCTGATGTGCTCACATTAAATACCTTGAATTTTTATACTCGCACAACTCACCTGTTCTCTTCATCTCCTCCCTGATGTACATATAATTCCCACATCTTTGTTGTTGTCCTTTTCAAGCCTTTCTAGAAGTCTTTAACACACCACCCCCACCCCCCAAAGAAAAATAATATTAGGGTACTAACTCTAATTGAAACAAAGGTTTTGGACCTTCTATTTCTCTAGAATTTAAGGATTTATAAACTTTTTATTTTATTTTATTTTAATTTATTTTTTTAAAAAAATATGGTTCTCAGGCAGTGGTACATTTTAGCTGCACATTACAATATAAAAGGTAAATAAATTATGTAGTATTCATTGGCTGTTCCACTCAAAGTCAGAAGTGACATTGACATTTGTGGAATAAAATTGTAAGGACCTGGAGCACAACCCCCTTCTAGGAATTTAGTTGGCTAAGTAAAAGAGTTTAGCTGGCTGAGTCCAAGGTCAGCTCCTTCACTGATAAGAGCTGTTGTGAAGAAAGCTAGAAGTGAGAGCCTGATCCTCCTTTTCCCCTGGGAGCTGCTTTTAAGGTGAAGCATTACCACTGGCCCCTGCCTGTGCTACATTGCTATATCACAGATGTGTAGCAGCTATGTTTGTGTCTGGTCTTGGATCTCTGTGATTCTGACTGTGACCTGGACCTACTGGCTTGCCTTCCTAGCTTGGCCTTGGACCTGCCTCTGACATGCAGAATCAGACTCCACAGTCTATCAGATTGTAAAGTAGGTATGTTTATTCAGCTCGGGGGGGGGGGGGGAGGGGGGGGGGGGGAGGTTGTCAGGTTGTCTCACCTGTGCACACCTGGGGCAACAATTTACCTCAATTTATATAATCAAATGTTGCATATACATAAGGTTTCCAAATACACCTATACATATTCATGACCTATTCCTGCTTCATATTAAAATTAGTTCCAAGAAGTCATTTCCATAAGTCCCTCCCAACTGTGCTTGTGTGGTGCCTCTTTGTGGGGGTCATGGGGATGAAGGCTTGGTAGTCTCCCTCGATCTGAGCTTTTTACCTTCTCTCTTTGTGCAGACTCAGTTGTTCCTTGGTCTTTGTCCAAACTATAGAGTTGGTTTTATCTAGTTCTCATCAGGAACTGTCCTTCAGGAGGAACTGCAGACTCCTTGCTTCAGTTAATTTACACAATGGTTAGTAAAAGAAAGCATTATTTATCAACAACAATCTAGGTAATTGTTAAGCAATTAGATCTACTAAAATTTCTTCAACCCCTTTCCTCACCTCATCACTACAGACTTGCTGGGTGATCACTGGACTGCCTCTGACCCCACCTACTGTCTCTAGCCCTAATCCTGACCTGGATTTACTGCTCCACATTATGGCTCCTTGTTGGTGAGGTCACTGCTCCTGCTTGCCTTATTCTTGTGCTCCAATCCTGGCACACTTGATTGCAGAGCAGCCAGCCTTTGCTGCTCTCGGACAAAAATGAGACAAAGAAGAATCAGGTCCCACTTCCTTTTATATTGTATGAATCCTGATGGCTTCCCATGAGGGAATATTCTCTTAGCTTGAAGTTTTCAAGTATAACCAATTCCTCAAAAGGAATTTATTTACTGAATGTGTGACAGAAGCTAACTGGAAATTTACTGAAGTTTCAACACTTTTGATTGATATTGTGCTCTCGACTTTAAGTTTGGTCTAAGAAGCAGTAAGTCTTTAGATCAAGAGCCTGTCTTGGTAAATACTAAAATTATTTCTTTGTAATAAATGCCTTTAAGAAGTAAAAAAAATATTGCTTAACTGTTCTAGAGGCACTTCAAATCTTGTATATGCTTTGTATTCCATTACTTTAGCCTTTTAATGCTTTTTTCTGCTTTGAAACAATCTGGAACAGCATTCTGTAACTTGCTGCACTCTATCCAAGGAGCTTAATTGGGAATGATCTCTCTAATAAAGATTAAAGCTAGCCTCATTATAATATTGATATTCACTTAAATGATATTCTAATTTCTCTTTTTTCTTTGGAAACTGACTTCTTAATAATTATGATTTAAATGCCAGTGTGGCATTTCCAGTGGTCAGAATTGTAGGCTATCTTGGCAACTAATTTAAGATACAAGCTATAATAAACCCGGGGGGGGGGGGGGGAAAAAAAAAAAAAAAAAAAGAAAAAAAGAGTAAGCTATCAGTGAATAATTGTGTGGTAAAACCCAAACAAGAAAATCAAATTTCCCTAGCTTAGACTTTTATACTAGTAATTTCATCTATGATGCTTAAACTGTAACTTCATTTGGCAAGAACAAACACATTTATTCTCTGTACCACTTGCTATTTAGGATTTGTTGATGTCTTTTTTATCATTTTTGATCCAGTCTGTATGTGAAATCCATTGTTACAGAGATGGACATCTGTGGAGGCTTGCAAAGATTTTTGTCTTCACTGCTTTTGGTTTGCTAGTACTTTGCGTTATAACATTGGGCAACCTTTCTATGGTGGTAGATAGATGGTATCAAATCCCTCTTGAGTTCATTGGCTCTGTTTCTTCTGTTGGCAAGACATTATTGCTAAGAAAGGCCTATTCCTTTCCTGAGCAGAGATTGCTCATACATGTTCTTTCTTTTTCTCTGTCTCTCTCTTGTGTCCTAGAGATTGTGGTGATGCAGGTCGAGGCAGACTGAAAAAACATTATGTCTGTGTAGTTGGGTTCAGACAAAATGGCCTTTATTGTTTATACAAATTATTTATATATCTTAGACAGTACATTTGTCAGACCCTGATAGATTTTTGTGTTCTTCTTGCTTGCTATTTGCTGTTGCTGTAGGTGCCCGTATGCTGCGGTTCTAAGTTCCGATTCTTCACATCCTGTTTACATATCTGACAATTTGTGGCTGTCTTAAAGGTACGTGACTAAGTCTTTGAAGTCAACTAACTTGTCTGCAGACCCGCTGCAGACCCCAACAAGAGATGACTGTCATTTTGTTCTCATTCACTTGTATACATTGATGAGGTCTGGTGTATCTGAATTGAAGATTTGCACCTGAATCATGTTTTTTAAAACTTAAACCTAGATCAAAACAGAATAGAAACTGGATATTGGGACTTCCAATTGGAAGAAAAGATGAACATTAATGGGGGTGACTTAATTCTAGGTCTGTTACTTTTTTTAATTATAAAGGAACTTGTGGAGTTTGGCTATGTCAGGTGCAGGATCCTTTCAGTTCCTTTCTCCTCAGATAGAGGGGGAGATGTGGGCAGGCAATGAAGGGACTTTTTTACCCTGCATCTGTTAGACTGGCTTCATTGTTGACTGTATACTAGCTGTGTATCAAGTAGTCAATAAGTATAGGTTTAATGTATTAAAGGATGTTAAGACAGGCATCCCCTTCAGCCACTCTGGCTCAGGACTCCTTCCTGATTTGTTATCCCAAATCTGGGTTCTTCACCAGGTGTGCAAGAGCCAATCCACACACAGAGTCAAGATATTTGCTTATTGCATGTCTGCCCAGAGATGGGTGCTAAGTGGCAAATCCACAAAGTTAACACACCTCAACACATAGAAAAACATTTTATACACTTTGAACAATTCTTTAGAATTACATTTAGTCACACTTAATTCTCATTAATTCTTACAAGCCTTGTCTCCATTTAAAGGTACAGCATTCTTTTTTTTCACTGCCTATGTTCTGTGGGTAGGGGGCTTTGTTAGTGAGGGGCTTTCTTTGATCGAAGGTGAATCTTTTAGTATGCTAATTAGCATAGTTTACCCATAATTCTAATAATTTTCTGTTTAGTCTCATTAACCACTTGGTTCTCCTTGAGCTTGTCTTGTTTCCCAGCTTGACATATTTATGGTGTCTATTCCTTCTCCCAAGGCCATGTTTTGTTAACTGTTTGTAAGGATTAACTAACATCCCCTGTTTCTCAATTCTTTCTTGTTTTTCACGGGTTCCCTGTTGCACCATCTGTGCTTATATTCTTATTGCTTAGCTACCCCTCTAAAGTGTTCAGAACAGAGTAAGTAGCCCCAATATCTACCAAAACATCAACTTCATTTCCCAGCTCCGCTTTAACCAGAGGTTCTGCTGGGAAAGACTCCTCCAGTCCCCCTCATTTCTCACTTACTGGGAGCAAGGGTGCAGAGGTGGTCCAATTCTTAAGTGGCACTCTTGTTTCCAGTGTACATCCCTTTTGCAGTATGCACATGGATTATCACCTAACCGAAACCCAGGCCGGAGACCACCTCTCAGGGGTCCACCCCATCCTTGGCCCCTTCCTCTGATCCTAGTATTTTCCTCTAATACCACCACCAATCTAATATTTACTCTTTCCTTTTGACTAGCTCTATTTCTATATGCAATCCAAGCAACATCCAACAACTTTCCCCAATCTCAAACATAATTTCCTTGTAATTTTTTTCTAATATTATCCAAGGACTGCCCCACAAATAGAGGGGCTAATTGATTTTGTCCCTTTTCCAATTCAGGGTCAATATTTGTATATTTGTGGGCTACCTCCTTCATTCTATTCAGGAAATCTGTGGGGGACTCTTCTATCTTGCCTAATCTCATACAATTTAAACATGTTTATTGCCTTAGGCATAGCATTTTGAATTCCAAGCAAAATCCATTTCTGATATTGAGTCAACAGTTGCCTGGGTCCGTTAATATTTGGGTCCCAGTTTGGATCAACAGAGGGGAAATGATGCTCCACAGTTCCTTGTAAAATTCCTGAGTTAACCTGAGCTTCCACATGTATTCTAGATACTCAATAAATTGTCTCCTTCTCTACTATCAAACAAAACCTGCATTATTGCCTCTATATCCTTCCAGTCTGCATCCTGTATTTTAACCATCATTTCAAAAGCACTAGCCACCTTCTTGGGGTCTTTCCTGTAATTCCCAGCCATTGTTTTCCAATTATTCAAGTCTGTTATTGAAGATGGGACCCTCACCATAATGGGTCTTTCATTTCCCACAGCCTGGTGCAGGTGAGCCTGTATAACTTCCCCTTGTATGGCCCATGCCCGCCCTGCTACTGGGCTAAAACTTTCTGCCCCACTAAATCGCTCTCGCTGTTCATAGTGACTTTCCCTGCCACCAGCCTTACGAGCTTGCCTATGACCATTTTCTCTTACCCATGTCACATCAGTAATATCATCGTCAGAAGTCTCCCAATCTCTGCTGGGGAGCAACCATTCACTCAAATCATCTTCTTCCTTTTGTTCATATAATTTTAAACATCTTTGTCCTATACTACAAGCAGAGCAGCACCTTTTCAAAGACCTGTTCTTATCCTTTTCCAAAGCCAAGAAAAAAGGATCACTGGGAGGTAAATTTATACCACACTTTTTGCCATTCAGGATGGTTCTTTAAAGTGAAAAAAATATCAGCATATAAAATATCATCCCATTTCTTTTCTCACCTTAAAAACAACATCAGCTGTAACATTGCATTATAATTCCAAGTGCTGTTCATTGGCCATTTTTCCCCATCATCCAGTTTATACAATGGCCACCACTGATTACAGTATTTAACTTGGTTGCTTTTAGTTACATTTCCCCCAGAACCACCCCCTATTTGTTTCCAGTGCCCCAAATATCCCAACAGATATTTCTTTAAAATACCCCCTTTAGACTGACCAGTGCCCATTTTCTTTTAGTGTGCTTAAAATTTTATAATAATAGACATGTATATAAATATATTCAGATGTTCAGAGTGCACTATACCAGACAGAAATATATATATATACACACTCGAGTATGTCAGGCAGAAATTTTACCAGACAGATTGTTTTCAGGGGAGCCCTCAATAACCCAACCCAGTGGGGCTTTCACCTCAACTTATGGGCAGGTATCCCAGACCAGAAAGAATGTCTTACATCTTACCAGGGAACTTTGCTTTGCAGCCTTCGTTCAGGGGATCAGAGGTCTTCCCCAAGAATCCCTCAGTGCCCGCTGGAATTCCTGTGATCCCACAGATCTGCTGATGCTCAATAGCAGAGTCCCACCTGGGTCACCAGAAGATACTATAAAGTTGGTCATGTAGAAAAACCCTCTAAGACTTGATTTGAAGTTTTAGAAGGCAGGCATTCTTTATTACAGTGCTGGGAGCACGGGGGAATGTTTCCTCCAAGCATACTTAACAAGTTACTCGAGGGTACACATTATATACAGTAGAGTACTTGCACATTCATAGTGTATTACATATTCATTTTCATTCATGTACAGGATTGGTTACAAGTTTCTCACTTCTAATGCAAACTAGTATGCATCCTCATATAGCACTACTGAAGGTTTTATCAGCTACGCATGCTCCTGAAGCAGGGGTTTGCCCTCTATTGGGGAGGCTATTTGAGTCAGAGGTCACGATCTCCCAATGTCACAATTACCTTTGTCCTACTTTCAACTAATTTTCTGTGGATTGCAACATCTTATCAACTTGTTTCCTCTTTTGCCAGAACTTTCTCGCTTGGAGGCTTCTTTCTGCATAATTTATATAACTGTGTTCTTATCATTATCTGGTCTTTGTTTCCCAAGGTTAACTCCCTTGACTGGAAGGCCTTTCATTCTTCAGTTTTGATGACTTGAGAGTCATCTTGGCCTAAATTTTGTGCACGGATTTGTTTAACATATAGCTAAACACTAAATCAGAGTTTGCTAATTCTGCAGTTTATTCATTTTGTCCCTTATATGACAGATCAAAAGGTTAAGGCCTTTTGCTGAGCCAGCAACCTTCCCTTAACAGAGTACTTTGACATAAATGTATATACAGTGGTGTTCATACAGTGGCATCACTACTCACTGGCTAGTCCAGCTTTATGCTCATTAGTAAAAGTGTATGCACTCTCACACACTCATTCCGCATGCACTCCACATTCACAAGTCCCCCTGGGCATACCAGCATGGACCCTTGCCTGCCTGATACCCCTGTCCAGACCCAGGGCTTCCTACTAACCATGTAGTCTAGCTTGAAAGTTAGCTAGGAAATATGCATGCACACCCCACACACCAGGTTTGGAGAAGATACATTCTGCCTGTACCAGCAACCAGTATGCTGTGCCTGGCATTCCTGATCCAACTGCCAGTGCTTAGCCCCTCACTTGCCTTACTCTGGTCCCTCCCAGTAGCTGGTTTTCAGGACAATGAAGAGAAAATTCTAGTTGTAACTGATATGGAGAAATAGTGTGAAATGGGGACAATGATAGTGATTGTATATGTCTGCTCAAGGAATGTGGGTATGGTGACTGGTCATGGGTGTGGTGTATGGTCACATAGTCACACAGCTTTGAGGAGACACCTACCCTTCTTCCTCTAACAAAGGGGCTATTTATAAAAAGGATGAGAAAAGGATGAGAGACGTTCCAATGTTATCTAGAGGAAGGGAGTGCTAAGTCTTCTTGTTGGAGAAGATCAGATGGTCACAAGGACATGAATCACCTACAAACCTGCAAGACCACCACATTCCAGACAAAGGACAGATAAGCTAATTAAACATATGAAGCGAGAGTAAGCGGGTTTAGGTAACGAATATGTATAGGTGTTAATTGAATATTAATTTGGTTTATTGTATAAATGTGAGATGGTTCGTCACTTTGGGCATGCACGCTTGTGGAGGAGCGATCCCCCGTGCATCTGCGCGCAATAAGCATACCTACTTTATAACTTTCGAGTTATAGAGTCTAATTCCGTACGTCATAACTGCTCAGCAGTAGTAATTTGTGACCGAGGAATGATCTAGCACGGAGGGCAAGAAGGCCCAACTGTAAGAAGGGGTTAAACGGTCTGGAAGCAGAAATGCCAGAGATAGAATGACTCCTTGCCAAGGGAGTGAGATAAACAGCTGCAGCATTGTGTTTTAGCCATCCTGGAATGCAGGGATCACTCAGGGTCCACCTTTGGGCAGCAGAGCTGGTGCTGGGGGATGGACCCAGGGCCAGGCTGGGGTGCCCCATGCAATGGCTCATGGGATTGAGCTGGTGCAAGTGTATATAAGAAATCTGCTCATGATGCATCTTTGCAGACTCCTTGTAGAACCACTTATGGTGGTAGGACTCTGTGCAGTGCACTGTTCATTAATATTTTTTTATATATTTAAGCACAAATGTGTTTAAATCACTTTAAGGGCTACAATAAAAATTCCCTAACACTTTTGTGAGAAGAGGCCAGAGGCTGCCCTGTGAAGGTCACAGCTGGTTTCAGCTGGCTTGGCAACAGATCCACTGAATGCCAAAGCTGAGCCAATCAATGAAGCTGATGGTGCCTTTGTGAAAACATATTTAAGAAAGGGCAAAATGGTGCACAGCAGAGTGAGAAGTGAGGAAAAATGTGTGAGAACCACCAAGGTCAGAGAAGAAGGAGGGGCAGGAGGTGCTCCAGGCACTGATTCCCCTGAATCCTGTGGAAATTTTAGAAGAGATCACAGTGAAGCAGATATTTCCCTGCAGCCTTTAAAAGGAGACCACTCCAGAACAAATATCCACACTGCAGCCCATGGAAGACCCCATGCTGGAGCAGGTGGATATTTCCTAAAGGAACTGCAGCCCATAGAGAGCCGATCCTGGAGCAGGGGAAAAGCGTGAGGAGGAAGGAGCAGCAGAAGGGAACTGTTATGGACTGACCTAAGTCCCCTGGTTTCCATTCCCCCTGCATTGCTTGGGATGTGGGGATATAGAGGAGTCAGGAATGAAGGGGTGAAGTTGAGCCTGAGAAAAGGGGTGGGGAGAAGGTGTTGTTTAAATATGTTTCTCATCATCCAAATCTCTTTTAATTGGCAGTAAATTAAAATAATTTTCCTCAAGTCTGTTTTGCCCATGAGTCATTAGTAAATGATCTTCCTGTCTTTATCTTAACCCATGAGCTTTTCCATCTTATTTTCTCCCCCTGTCCTGTTGAGGAAGGGGAGTGAGAGAGTGGTCTGGCAGCCAGCCAAGGTAAACCCACCACAGTCCATAACTTGATGTTCAGTTAAAGATATGTAGCAGGATATAAATTATAAACATTTCAGAAAATTTGTCATTCTGTGTGGCTGTGTGTAACTTCATTTCTCTCTACTACTACCCTTTCTCTGTGAGTGAGCCACTGGCTCTTACCTAGATGTCATTGGTGCTTTGAGTGCAACTGATTGAAGGCAGGATTTTTGAATAACATTCTGATTAGGCCCAATTATTTGTCTTTGTAAATCAATGGGAATTTTACCACAAACTTCAATGCAAAAAATAAATTATTGGAATGGATTTTTCTAAACCCTAATATTCCTTATTATCTTCACTTTTCTTTTTGTTTAATTTATGATTAAGATTTAAAATTCTTCAATGCTGTTGTTCTTTATAGTGTTTTTATAGTGTTTCTTTAAACAATATAGCTCTAGTAATCTGTTTGGGGAGTTCTCATTATTTATAATGCATGTTGTAAGAAATCTTCAATTTCTCCTCAGTTCTTAGAAATCTTGGATGAAAAAGGCATTACCCTGTCAATGGAGGGCACTTTCACTTTTTCAGTTAAAAGAACACCTCCCCACCCCCACCCCAATTTTCTAATATTTTTGACGCAAGTGTAAATAAATGAGCTACTTCTGTTTGCTGTTCGTTTACATGAAGTCCTAGTTTTGTGTATGGTATGTTTATCTGTTCAATAATGTTTTTATGTGATTTCTTAATTAGTATTTTGTATCTATGTATTATGAATTAAGTCCTAGGTTTGTTTTTGGGTTTTTTGTTTGTTTTTGAGGAAGGTGGGAAAGGCATGTATTAGAGGCTAAGTATAGGATGTTAGATTTGTGCAAATTATGTCTGTGTTACTTCTGGAAATGAAAAAAGTCTGTCTGGAGCCTGGGCCAAGATTTCCTTTTCCTCTATTTTAAGGACTTAGTTTTAAAGACTAAAACAATGGGTATGGCACAACAAGGTGAAACACTTGCTGAAATGGAAGCTACACCTGCTGGGGGTTCCTATAGAGATGTAGCACAAATAACTCCTAGCTGCCCTCCCCTGCCCATCTGACGAACAGCAGATGAAATCACTATTGCTTTTTCTCTGCAGGAATAAAAAATAATTAAAAAAACCACAAAAAAACCCCCAACAACCAAACTAAAAACCCAACAACCATTTCTGTGGCTTTGCACAGAGCTTGTTTAGTGCAGCAGTGTAATTTAAGACTCTCTGCCTGAATTCACTAAATTTTGTTCAAGTTCTATTCTATGTGTTGAATTGATTTTTAATTATTATTGGTATCTGACATATTTTATAGCATCATTTTATATAACAAAATATAAGTCTTCTGACAGGCATTTCTCCCCCCTCCCCCTTATATTTGGTAGTAAACCACAGGCTAAAATTATATTTCTCTCATGGCTATGCAATAACACTTGAAATACATGATATGGTTTTCTGACACTACATTTTAAAACACTGGACAAGGTTCAGAATAGCTGCTATTTGTAGGTAAAACCTATACCCTCTGAGCTAGGTAAACTTGGTTGCTTTGAGAAACATCTAGAGGATAAGCTGTATTCTTATAGGTTTATCTTATTTCCATGCTGTATATAATTATCATTGTTGGCAGACCTCTATTGTAATTATGTCATCATTTAAGTTTTTTTTACTCTGAACAGAACACATTTGATAAAACTAAAATGTCTCACTAGTCTCAATGTAGCAAGGGTCACAGTTATGAATATTTGTAATGTCTCACTGTTTTAGGAAAGACATTTGGGGCAGAAGTATTTTTGCATAATTTTAGATGTATTTAATGAAGATGTCTATACTAGAGCTAGCTATCTTATGCTTCTCTAGGGAAGAGAAATAGGCACTTTGCATTGTACCCTAAAAGTCTTTTTTTCTCTCCATTGACTGAAAGGTACCTAGAATGAGGATCTTGGTTGAAGATATCATGTTGGAAATGTCTAGTCTGCAAAGGTATCATATATCTGACCAATTGCAGACTACTGCAATGGGATAAAATCTCTGTCATTTTACACTGCCACATCCTACCACAATATCTCTACCACAACTGAGCCCCTGGTGAAAGTTAGTTGCTTTGATGTGCATTTTTTCTACATTGTCTAGATGTCTGGATATTCCATAGAAGCACCTCTTGGACTGGTCTGAGACAATGGATTCTTTCCCAGAGAATTTGTCCATAAAACTGTAAACTGCAATTCTCAAAGGAATTGTGGTCCCATCTCTGATTGAATGGTGCTGGTAGAAAACAATTTGCATTGGAAGGTCATGCTGTTGTGCTGGTTGTCCTCTGACTTCAGAGCTGATGAAACCAAAACTTTGTTGGAGAAGCAAGGGTGCCTTTGGTTACTCTGGGGTTGTTTGTTGTCTCCATATTGTGGGGCTTTTTTGTTTGACTGTTTTGTTTGTGGTTGTGTTTGGGTGGGGTTTTTTAATACCATCACTTTCTTAATTTCTTTCCAGTCCTGGTAGACAAAATGTCTATAGAATAAGTGGCCTACACACCAGAACTTTCCATGAACCATCTGAGGTGGAGGTGAATGAAGAGCCAGCAAATGAAGATATGAATGAATCAGTGGAAGCTGACTTGGAGCACTCACAGATAGAAGAGGAAGGACAGTCTCTGATCTGCTATTCAAGCCACAGAAACAGCAACCAAGGGGTACCATTTGGGCAGGAAGAGGAAGGGATGCTAGCTCGATCAGCCAGCACTGAGAGTGATTTCCACAATCACATGGACATGGTAGAAAGGGATGTTATAGCCACAGCAGAGCATGGCTATGATGTAGATATAGTACAGGAGAATGAGGATGAGAGTATATATGCAGTGCAGTACAGGCCTGAGTCTGAGGAGTACACAGAAAATGCTGAAGCAGAGCACACTGAGGCTGTTCATAATCAAACACTGCCTGATCATGTACATTTCCACTCCATTGAACATGAAGAAACCATGAATGCAGTGTACTCAGGTTATGTCTACACTCACCAGCCCCTCCGCCAAGGAGAGGATGAGCAGTATGCTGAGCCCTATGCTGACTATAGGCAGCAGGAGCATGTGTATGAGGAGATTGGGGATGTGCTGGACCTTGATGTTAGGGAGGGGCTTCACCTCTATGAGTGGGAAAGGGAGGAAGCTGACAACTATCGCAAGGAAGCTCTTGGTGCCCGCCTTCACCATTATGATGAACGATCTGATGGAGAGTCGGACAGCCCTGAGAAAGAGGCAGAGTTTGCTCCATATCCAAGAATGGACAGCTATGAACAAGAGGAAGATATTGATCAGATCGTGGCAGAGGTGAAACAGAGTATGAGCTCTCAGAGCTTGGACAAGGCTGCTGAAGACATGCTAGAGGCAGAGGAGAGCTTGGAGCATGTTCAAGCTCTCCCTGGCAGGGAGCATGAAAGCAATGGTCAACTGTCAGCTGGCTCTAGGGCCACAGCCAACTCAGGAGAGTCAGTACAGAGGTGCAAAAAGGAAAAAAGGGATGCAATATCACTGGCCATCAAAGATATTAAAGAAGCTATTGAGGAAGTAAAGACAAGGACTCTTCATTCTCCTTATACCCCTGATGAACCAAAAGAACCTATTTGGGTGATGAGGCAGGACATTAGCCAAACCAGGGACTGTAATGATCAGAGGCCACTAGATGGATACGTAAGTATGCAGAGCTATAGGCTCACATGTTACAAATAAAGGAACAGGGACCATGTAATACACATATGGTTTAACCCTGGGCAGCATCCAAGCACCACGCAGCCGCTTTCTCACTCCCCCTCACCCAGAGGGATGGGGAGGAGAATCGGAAAGGAATATAAAACTCAAGGGTTGAGATAAGAACAATTTAATAGGTAAAGCAAAAGCCATGCATGCAAGCAAAGCAAAACAAGGAATTCATTCACTACTTCCCATGGGCAGGCAGGTGTTCAGCCATCTCCAGGAAAGCAGGGCTCCATCACATGTAAAGGTTACTCAGGAAGACAAATACCATAATGCTGGATGCCCCCACCTTCCTTCTTCTTCCCCCAGTTTATATACTCAGCATGACGTCATATGGTATGGAATATCTCTTTGGCTAGCTTGGGTCACCTGTCCTGGCTGTGTCCTCTCCCAATTTTCTGTGCCTCCCCATCCCTCTTGCTGGCAGGGCCTGAGAAACTGAAAAGTCCTTGACTTAGTATAAATATCACCCAGCAACAACTAAAACCATCAGTGTCCTATCAACATTGTTCTCACATCATAGCCAAAACACAGCACTGCACCAGCTACTAATAAGAAAATTAATCTATTCCAGCTGAAACCAGGACAGCATCCACAATTTATTCCATACCATTTACGTCATGCCACACTTTCCAATACAACCTCATTAACCACCACCACCCTTCCTATCCTTTGATATAATACACAGACATCATTCCCCTAGTCTATGCACCATCCCTGTAAAAACATCTATAAAATGTCCACAAAATGTCCATTGAGTTCATTTAGTACATGAACACGATCTCTTATGGTGGTCACTCAGGAGAAGAGAGGTTGTGTGTTGTATGGGGTTATCGGGCATCGAAGCCAGCTCAGATCAGGTCACTGCTGCACTTGCACTGCTTCTTGTAAGGCTTCTCCTCCAATGGTTCAGGTGGTTGCTGCAATAGTAATTCCTATAACATGAAACTCTAATCATGAGTTATAACAATTTAAATGTATATCCATTACAATCTCCACCCCGGTCCCTTCAGATCAGCCCGTAGAGTTTAACATTGCAATGAACTCCTCCCCTTGCCCCTGCTCCGGCTTGGACTTACCCACAGACTGCAGTCCCTTAGCGATGTACCTGCTCCAAGTGGAGCCTCAGCAATGAGCCACAGTCTCTCCAGGGGTATATCTGCTGCAGCATAGACTCATCCACAGCCATAGTCACTTTGAGGTGCACCTGTTCCAACATGGTCTTATCCATGGGCCATCACCATAGACCTGCTCCAACATGGGCTTACCCACAGCCACAGTCCCTTCAGAAGTAAATCAGCTCCAGCATGGCCTTATCCCTGGCCACTATCATTCCAGGGCTGTACCTGCTCTGTCGTGGTCTTATCCATGACCACACACTTTGAGGTGCTCCAGCATGACCTCATGCACAGCCACTGATGCTTCAAGGTGTACCTTCTCCAACATGGACTTGTCCTTGGGCCACAATTCTTTCAGAGGCATATCTGCTGCAGCACAGACATAACCATGGCCACAGATGCTCTGAGATATACCTGCTCGGGCATGGACTTGTTCACGGCTACAGATGCTTTGGGGTGTCCTGATCCCACATGGACTCATCCACAGGTCAGAGTCCCTTTGATCTGAGTTCACACTAGAGTTCCAGACTGTCCAGTACAGCAGCACAGAAACAGCAGCAATGCCCTGGCCATCTGCCAGCCCAGGCTCATCGCCATTGCTGTTATCAGAATGTTCCCAGGCACAGCACAGTAAGATGATAAGCAGTACAGCAAGCAGTGAAAGCAAGAAGCAGCCAATAACAAGCAGTAGACTCTAATATACAGGAAGGTAAGCAAGCCCCATGGTAAGCACAGAAACCTACCCCTTAATAGCTAAACAGCAATAACAGCTATAAATTCGAACTAGCACATTCTAATCAAATCTGTTATCTTGAACCCTTCGTTCCCCATGTTGGGCACCAGAAAGGACCATCATGGTTTAACCCCAGCCGGCAGCCAAGCACTACGCACCCACTTGCTCACTCCCCTCTCCCACCCAGAGGGATGGGGAAGAGAATCGGAAAGGAATGTAAAACTCAGTAGTTGAGATAAAAACAATTTAGTAGGTAAAGCAAAAGCTGTGCACACAAGCAAAGCAAGTCATAGAATTCATTCACTACTTCCCATGGGCAGGCAGGTGTTCAGCCATCTCCAGGAAAGCAGGGCTCCATCACACGTAAAGGTTACTCAGGAAGAAAAATGTAAAAATGTCATAATGCGAGATGCTCCTCCCCCCCACAGACCTTCCTCCTTCTTCCCCCACCTTTATATACTCAGCATGACGTCATATGGTATGGAATACCTCTTTGGCTAGCTTGGGTCACCTGTCCTGTCTGTGTCCTCTCCCAATTTTCTGTGCCCCTCCAGCCCTCTCACTGGCAGGGCCTAAGAAACCCAAAAGTCCTTGACTTAGTATAAACATCACCCAGCAACAACTAAAAACATCAGTGTCCTATCAACATTGTTCTCACATCAGAGCCAAAACACAGCACTGTGCTAGCTACTAAGAAGAAACTTAACTCTGTCCCAGCTGAAACCAGGACAACACATTACAGTGGAACTGAGAGGGTTACACTGTTCTGTGAGTCATTTTATTCCTCAATAAATTATGTAATTCTGTACCTATTTTACATTTTTATTCAAAAAAAGGCATAAGGAGAATAGATATATGTTATCAGTGCACCAAATTTTCCTGAAATGCTGCTGTCTTCATTAGAGTTGTACTAGAGATTAATTTGACACAAAGCTCTATTGACTCTTTCTGAAACAAGTGCTGCTACATTTTTTACCAAATATCCACTGGATAATTAGAATAACTATGAAATAATTTACATTACAGTATAGAACCTTGGTGTTTCTATTAATTGTGGGCTTGACAGTTTTGATTTCTGTCAGATAATAATGCTAAAAGTTTCTATGAAAAACTTATTAATATTATTTACTATTAACATAAATGTAATATTACAGATACAGATATGAAAAGATTCAGATTCCTAATCTGCTTGCAGTCTCTAGAGGTTTTCTATGAATCCTCATGCACTGTATTATATTAATTAATATTATATAATATATCATATCATATTATATTATATCATATAATATATCTTTTCACATCATATCACATTATATTAAATTATATTAAAATATTACATTACAATATAATATATTGAATGATATGATATGATATGATATGATATGATATGATATGATATGATATGATATGATAGTTCATTTGGAAAGGACCTACAACAGTCATCTAGTCCAACTGCCTGATCATTTCAGGGCTGACCAAAAGTTAAAGCATGTTGTGAAGGACAATGTCCAAATGCCTCTTAAACACGGACGGTCATAGAGGATCAACTACCTCTCTAGGAAGCCTTTGCCAGTGTTTGACCACTCTCTTGGTAAAGAAATGCTTCCTAATGTCAACTCTGAACCTCGCCTGGTACAGCTTTGAACCATTCCCACGCATCCTGTCACTGGATACCAGGGAGAAGAGATCAGCACCTCCCTCTCCACTTCCCCTCCTCAGGAAGCTGTAGAGAGCAATGAGATCACCCCTCAGCCTCCTTTTCCCCAAACTAGACAAACCCAGTGTCGTCAGCCGCTCCTCATAGGACATGCTTTCCATCCCCTTCCACCAGCTTTGTTGCCCTCCTCTGGACGCATTCAAGGACCTTAACATGTTTTTTAAATTGTGGGGCCCAGAACTGCACACAACACTCAAGGTGGGGCCACACTGGTGCTGAATACAGAGGAATAATCACCTCTCTTGACCAGCTGGTTTATGCTGTGTTTAATGCATCCCAGAATGCGGTTTGCCCTCTTGGCTGCCAGGGCACACTGCTGACTCATATTGTGCCTCCTGTCCACCAGCACCCCCAGATCCCTTTCTGCAGGGCTGCTCTCCAGCCACTAGTCTCCCAATCTACACTTGTTTCAGGCATTACTCTGTCCCAGGTGCAGAATCCAGCATTTGGTCTTGTTAAATTTCATGCCATTGATGATTGCCCAATACTCCAATCTATCCAGATCCCTCTTCAAGGCCTCTTGTCACTTGAGAGAGTCAACAGCACCTCCCAGTTTAGTATCATCATCAAACCTACTAAGGGTGCATTCAGCTCCTGCATCCAGATCATTGATAAAAATATTGAGCAAAATTGGCCCTAGAATTGAACCTTGAGGAACACTGCTGGTGACCACTTGCCAGCCAAATGTAGCCCTATTCACTACAACCCTTTGAGCCCTGCCCTTCAGCCAGTTCATCACTCAGTCCACCATAAACCCACTCAACTCACAGTTGGATGATTTGTTCAGAAGGATACTGTGAGGGTTAGTATCAGATTTTGGAAGGGGCCACTGGAGATTGTCTCATTCAGGCCCCCTGCTCAAAACAGGGGCTGCTTGAGTGGGTTGCCCAGGATATTGCCCAGTCAGGTTTTTAATATCTTGTAGGATGCAGACTCCACCATCTGTTCCAGTTTCCAATGACCCTTATGGTGTATTTAAAAAAAAAAAAAAAGAAGTGTGGAATATCCTGTGTTTCAGTTTGTGCCCATTGCCACTTGTCCTGTCACTGGGCACCACTGAGAGGAGTCTCGCTCTGTCATCTTTACACTTTCCCATCAGCTTTTTATATAGATTGTTAAGGCCCCACCAATCCTTCTCTTCTCCAGGATGAACTTTCCCAGCTCTCTCATCCCCTCCTTGCATGAGAGATGCTCCAGTCCCTTAATCAACTTCATGGCCCTTTGCTTGACTGGCTCCTGTATCTCCATGTCTTTCTTGTACTGGGGACCCCAGAACTTGACACAGGACTCCAGGTTGGCCTCACCAGTGCTGACTAGAGGAGAAGGATCACCTCCCTCAGCCTGCTGGTGACACTCTTCCTAATGCATCCCAGGATGCTGCTGGCTGCCTTTGTTGTGTAGGCACATTGCTGACTCATGTTCAACTTGGTGTCCATCAGGATCCCCAGGTCATTTTCTGCCAAGCTGCTTTCCAGCTGGGTGGCCCCCAGCATGTATTGGTGCATGTTTCCTCCCCAGGTGCAGGACTTGGCATTTCCCTTTGCTGAACTTCATGAGGTTCCTGTCAACCCATTTCTCAGTTTCTCAATGTCCTTCTGGATGGCAGCACAATCCTCTGGACTGGAGTATCAGCCACTTCTCCCAGTTTTGTATAATCTGTTTTAAAATATAATATCAGTTCATTTTTCACAGCAGCAAGAGTTATGATATCGAGAAACTGACACTGTATCAAAAAGGCTATGCAGATGCAGTTAGATTAGATATTCTGTGCATAGAACTGGAGAAGTGCAGTTCATGCCCTCATGATGGACTGGTATGGATTTTTTGGCACATACACATCAGGCAGAACAGCATAGAGGCATTCCCTTTAGAACAGGGGTCCTCAAACTATGGCCCCCCAGGGTCCTCAATCCGGCCCCCAGTATTTACAGAACCCCACCCACCCCCCCTCCGACAGGGGTTGGGGGGGGAAACCAAGCAGCTGCAGATGACCTCCTGCCACTTAATCCACGCACCGGCCCCCTGTTTAAAAAGTTTGAGGACCCCTGCTTTAGAAAAAGCCATGGTTCTCCTAGGTATATGCTCTCATCCCTCTGGAAGAGAAGGGCCCTGTATCTTCAAAGTAGTCTCCTAGGGAAGAATGATGTGCAAGTGATATCTCCACCCAGAAATTGTATGTTGTGAATGCTCTTAGTTAAGTATGGGAAGGAGGCATTTAAAGGTACAAATAGAAGATGTATGCAGCGCACAAATCATAGGTCTTGAGATATACTGCTGCAAAAATTTGGTAAACAGCATCACTCTTCTAAAACAAGCAGATTTTAGTATTAGAAGACATTCTAACCATCTGGGTTGAGCAGGATAAGTTGGATGCAACATTTCTATTGTCTTTCCTATTGATTTTTGTTATTAAATCCCATTGTAAAGGGCAGTGAAGTACTCTCAGGTGAAGTGGATCACATTGTTAGACTGAAGCAATGCAGCTAAGATGGAGAATTTTTGGATGTACTGGGCTAAAAGTGAAATGTAGGTAGGTCTTCAAGGAGGAGGAAAAAAAAGGTTGCAGGTGCTTATTATTATTAAGACTCCTTGAAAAAAGCACTTTAAAAGTCCGTAGCAAAGTTTTCTATGGTAATAATAGAAAGACTGACATTCATTTATTGTTTGTATCTTGACAAAGTTTTAGTTAGGATTCTAAAGCAGTTCTGTTAACTCTTAAAGAAGCAGTATTGGACATTTGTTTTAGATATTAGATTATACTGTTTCAAGTAGCTGCATAAATTGCCTGTCCTCCATGATTTCTCAAATATTTCTAGCTATTGGTATAAAAGCTACTTGTGGGCTGTAGTGTATATTGCATATTGTACCTCTGTATTTTCATTTTGCTGAGGAAAACAAACAGGCAATTATTCTTCAAAGACAAAACTTGGCCATACAAGCATTTTTCAGAATAACTCTAATTGCATGTCTTGTAGCACACTGTAGATTGTATGATATTTGGATTTGGGGGGGTGGGGGTTGGTCAGGCTGCAATAGTTCTTTCAGAAACTTTTGTAGCACACATGGAAAGACAGTTCCTAGAAGACCGCTGTATGATCTTTCTGATTGGTCAATAAGAATAATATTCTGTAGACAAGACTAGCTTAGGATTTTTGTGATGCTACTGGAACAACCATTAACATATTTAAGCAGTGCTGAATTTCTATATGTCAGCAATTAGATTAGTTTATGTAAAAGCTTTTTTAATTATTATTTTTGCATATGAATATGAGAGCTTTCAGGCTTTTCAGAGAATTCTTTGTGGATACATTTGGTGTTGAAGGATTGTATGCTTTATTTTTTTTGTCCTTGCTTACTGTTTAAAGCTCAGTCTTCCAATATCTGTATATGATGTCAGTTAGATTGACAGTATCTCACACCTTTTATGTTTAACTGTAATATAAACAGCATTATGTATCTAATGGGAATAGGAATGTGATGGGAATGCTTTCCCAAGGGAACAGGTGTACTGGGTTTGCATGGCAAGGTTTTGGTAGCAGGGGGGCTACAAAGGTGGCTTCTGTGAGAAGCTGCTAGAAGCTTCCCCTATGTCTGATAGAACCAATGCCAGCCAGCTCCAAAGACAGACTCACCACTGGTAGTGCCTCTGTGATAACATATTTAAGAAGAGGAAAAAAACCCATCTGCACAATAGAAACTGCATCTGGAGAGAGGAGCAAGAATATGTGAAACAACTCTGTAGACACCAAGGTCAGTGAAGAAGGAGGCAGAGAAGGTGCTCCAGGCACCAGGGCAGAGATTGCCCTGCAGCCTGTGGT
Organism: Falco rusticolus; assembly: GCF_015220075.1. Lineage (NCBI taxonomy): Eukaryota > Metazoa > Chordata > Aves > Falconiformes > Falconidae > Falco > Falco rusticolus. The sequence goes on along the minus strand of NC_051209.1, from coordinate 23,148,829 downwards.
GAAGACCACGGTGAGGCAGGCTGTCCCCCTGCAGCCCATGGAGGTTCATGGTGGAGCAGGTGGATGCACCCAAAGGAGGCTGTGACCCTGTGAGAAGCCCACACTGGAGCAGGCTCCTGGAAGGACCTATGGAGAGAGGAGCCCGTGATGGAGCAGTCCATTCCTGAAGGACTGCACTCCATGGAAGGGATCCATGCTGTAGCAGTTCGTGAAGAACTGTAGCCCGTGGGAAGAACCCACACTGGAAAAGTTTGTGGAGGAATGTCTCCTGTGGAGGGTTGCCACACTGGAGCAGGGGAAGAGTATGAGGAGACCTCCCTCTGTGGAGGAAGGAGCGACAGAAACAATGTGTAGTAAACTGACCTTGACCTCCATTCCCATCCCCCTGTGCTGCTCAGGGGGATGAGGTAGAGAAAATCTGGAATAAAGTTAAGCCCAGGAAGAAGGGGGGGGGGGGGGGGGGGGAGTATTTTAAGATTTGGTTTTATTTCTCATTATCCTACTCTGATTTGATTGGCAATAAATTAAATTAATTGTTCCCCAAATTGAGTCCATTTTGCCCATGACAGTAACTGGTGAGTGATCTTTCCCTGTCCTTATCTCAACCCATGAGCTTTTCATTATATATTCTCTCCCTTGTCCAGCTGCGGAGGGGAGCGATAGAGTGGCTTTGGTGGGCACCTGGCATCCAGCTAGGGTCAACCCACCACAATAGGAAATGCTACTTGTGCAGTTGAGTCAGCACAGAACTGTAACATTTTGTGTCACATGGTAAGTTAGGAAGCATATAACTCTCTCAAAGTACTTGTTAGAGTGCCAGGGATCTTATGCGTTACAGATGTTTCAGCATTTTCATAGTACAAGTATATTCCCATATTCTAGGTGCCATTTTACAAAATCACCTTTTCTGTATGTCTCTTTTTGCCCCACAGTTGTGAAAAATAGCAATAAAAAAATAGAAGCAAGGGCTACTGTTTACCTAGGATGCATCTGTATAAAGAATTGTTTTCTAACTCTTTGGTAGCCTCTATTAGTTGAATGTGATTCTGGAATTTATTTTTAGCAAATATACAAGATAGGCCTTTTAAAGAAATGAGGAAAAGGAAGAAGGGGTGGATGTTTGTTGTTGCTGTGTGTTTGTGAAGAAAAAGCAGCAGAAATTAAATTTTATAGCTTCATATTTGATATAGCTCAAAATTTGAGCTGGGGTGGGTATGCAGCCAAGAATTTGCTTCTGGATTGTTGCTGATGCCATCTCAAAGCAGAAATATAGTCATATTGCAGTGTTATAACACTAGCTGCCTTAGAGAAGGTATGTAATAATTGTTTATGAAGTTAGAAGGATAGTATTTGACTGTTTTACTATTAGTGACAAACTGTACTGATCTGGCAAAGCAAGGACAAATATTTCTATGTTGAAGGAGACTAGAATTTCAGGGCTGCTGGGCTAAAAACAACCCAACAGTGTGCAACTAAAGCTTCCTCTGAGAGTTCACCTTATGACATCTGCACTGCCACATCTCCTAAAAATTTGGTTTTGAAATACTTGCTGGGTCAAAGCTTTATGCTCTTTTACATGCTGTATTTTTGTATCATATTTGCACTGAAGTACTTGCTACTCTTGACTTTAGATACCTAGCTATAGTTCTTTAATATTAGCAGCATTCCATAGGAGTGTCCTATTAGTATAATAACATTTCTTACAGCAGTTTACCAAGGTATTTGCTGGTGGATCACATAGAGATAGAAAATTCATGATACTGGTTTGCTGTGCTGTTTGCTTTATTTTTCTAATATGACTTTCCCAAGTATATGATATCTGATGGAGGTTTTATAGTTGGAACAGAGAAGAACATTCTTTATGATAGTGAATGAGTGGGGGAAATAGTATGAAAGATGGTTTCTCCATTAAGATTTAATTAAGGTTTTGGTAGCGGGGGTGGCTGCAGATGTGGTCTCTGTGGTAATAGGTATGGGGCTGCCCTGTGCCAGACACAGCTGGTTCCAGCCAACTTGTTGATGAACCCACAGCAGGCTGAAGCTAAGCCAGTCAGTGAAGTTGGTGGCGCTTCTTTGAAGACATTTAAGAAAGGACAAAAATGCCAGATGATGAGCAGGAGGGGGGGGGAATTTAGAAACAATAATATAAAAATCAAGGTCAGAGAAGAAGGAGCAGGAGGAGGTTCTTCAGGCACCAGAGCAGATATTCCCCTGCAGCCTGTGGAAGAGACCACACCAGAGCAGATATCTACACGGGGGCTGTGGATGACCCCATGCCAGAGCAGGTGGATATTTCCTGAAGGAATTGAGGCCTGTGGAAAGCCCATGCTAGAGCAGATTTTTCCTGATAGGAACTGCAGTTTCTGAAGAGGCCCTCTGCTGGAGTAGGGGAAAAGTGTGAGGAAGGAGCAGCAGAAAGGAACTGTTATGGACCAACCTAAGTCCTCTGTTTCCCATCCTCCCGGTGTTGTTCAGGGTGTGGGGAAATAAAGTAGTCAGGAATGAAGGAGTGAAGTTGAGCCTGGGAAAAGGGTGTGGGGAGAAGGTGTTGTTTTAATTTGTCTTTGTTTCTCACTATCCAAAGCTATTTTAATTGTCAAAAATTAAAGGAATTTTCCTCAAGTCAAGTCTGTTTTGCCCATGACAGTAATTGGTAAGTGATCTTCCTGTCTTTATCTTGACCTATGAGCTTTTCCATCTTCTTCCCCTGTTCTGTTGAGGAACAGGAGTGAGGGAGTGGCTGGGTGGGTGTGTGGCAGCTGGCTGAGGTCAACCTACCAGTTGTCTATCACTGAGGGCAGCTATTAATATTTCAACGTGCTTAATTGAATAGTTTATTGACAAAGAAAAAAAGTTTTTCTTTGATGATTTAGCTGTTTAGATAAGTCTCAACATCCCAATAGACTGTGTGTGATCACTGCAATGAAAAGGAAGGGCTATAACACTTCAGAAAGTGTTTGTCATGTTTTGGTGTTTTCCTCATTTCTTATTCCCACTGCCAAACCAGAGATATTTCTACATCAGTCACTCAAATTATGTAACTTTATTTTCTTACCATGTCTAGTCTCTATCTCCTGATTCCTCTCCACCCTGGGGTGCAGAACCAAGTAGGCAACATCATCAGGATGTCTGCAGTACAGCAGAGACCTCCATTAACAAAGAGGTAGTGCAATCTTGTTAAAAGCCACCGTCTTGTCTGTATCACTTATGCCTTTCTATTTTCTTTACCTCTTTGTACATGTATAATCTCCTCTCTTTTACCAAAACAGCAACAAAAAGAAAAAACTGGTTTGACATTTTTCCTTTGTGCTTGCCTCTCTGTCTGACTGAATGCATAACACAGGGTATCTAAGACCATTTGTGATGGCATTCCTTACTCTGTGTTTGGCTGCACCAGCACTTGTTTAACAGGCTAGAGGGTATTGATTTATTGAGGAACACTGCCAACATAACCTCTGTATTCAGGGCAAGAGGAGCTAGCCCTCTTCCTTATCTCTGCAGAATATCTTGCCATAAAGAAAACAACATTTCTCAGCCAGGTGAATAGGCCCTTCCAATGTAGTAATTTAATGCTGCCCACTATCTTATTGATCAATCTGACCTATCAATCTGATCTATCAAACTGAGCCATAGGAACAAGTAAGTGATTTCTTGATAGCCTGACAATGATTCACAAGCAGAACTGGAACTACAGTCTAGGAGTCCTGACTCGACTCTTTGAAAGCAAGCTATACACTTCATTTTTTTTGTCAAGGCCTGTACTAGGCAGGTTTCCACACTGGTATAGTTGAGCTGAGATGAGAGATGAGAATTTTTTTTTCAAACTTCAATGTTAGATTTGTTAAGAGAGATCTATAATCAAGTAGACACAGTTGCTGATAAATAACTTGTGCTTAGCAGTCAGCTAAGAGCATGATATCTTCTACAAATGAATAAACCAGTGTACTATAACCAGAAGTATTGGCTGAAATTTAAGACTTAGTCCATTCTTTTTTTTTTTTTTTTTCTTCTTTATCATCTAGGGGGGGAAAAAGCTTGTAGCCTGTGTATATTTTAATTTAAATCTATGCTTGCATTTAGAAGGGGATGGAAGCTTTCAGAAGACTTAGGAATTTTATCCTTAATTTATCCTGCACCAAAGCCTTCATCAGTATTGGACTGTGTCATTATGATTTCATCTACAATATTCTTGAGCTTGCTAAAGCCTCTGGCTTTATCCAGTTTACAGATGTAGTTGCTTTAGAATCATAGAAACACTTAGGTCAGAAAAGACTTTTGAGATCAAGTCCAGCTGTTAACCCAGGACTACCAAGTCCATCACTAAACCATGTCCCTAAGCACCATGTCTATGTGGTTTTTAAACACCTCCAGGGATGGTGATTCCACCACCTCCCTGGGCAGCCTGTTCCAATGCGTGACCAACCTTTTAGTGAAGGAATTTTTTCCTAATATCCAATCTAAACCTCCCCTGGTGCAACTTGAGGCCATTTCCTCTTGTCCTATTGCTTGTTATCTGGGAGCGGAGACCCCACCTGTCTACAAACCTCATTTCAGGTAGTTGTAAAGAGCAATAAGGTCCCCCCTGAGCCTCCTTTTCTCCAGCCTAAACAACCCCAGTTCCCTCAGCCACTCCTCATAAGACTGGTGACAACTCTAAAGTAATAAACTTTCGGAGTAATTTCAGTCAGATGTGTTGTGGGGTTTTGGGTTTTTTTCCATGCAAATAAGCAACACTGCATGGTTTAGTATCTTCCTTACAAAAATTATAATGACAAAGCCTCATCATTTTTGTGAAACACTTATAGGTCTTAATAAAATCTTTATTTAAAATATAAATTTTACAGTGTTCAGTTGATGGACAAACCCAGTAATTCAACATTAATGTCCTATTTTTTTTTACTCATGGATATATAATTAAAAATTGATTCCCCTTTTTCAGTAACATTATCTGATACCTTGTTATTACTTTAGTTTTATCAGTGTTTCTTGACATGGATATTGAATGAAAAAAATTGTCTGTGTAGAGCCCTTGTAATAAAAACATTAATTTTATATTAGTTTACACAGCTTTATCCTGAAATGAAGTTTTATTGGCTAGTCAGATTACTGGATATCTGTCAAACCTGTAATTATATACATAAAATTTAATGAGGCCTTGAGTCTTTTAAAAACAATTATATGTATGCTTTGAAAAGTATACTTATGTGTATAAGCTGCCTCTGATTTTTTGGAAGTGTACAGTTGTTTTGTTCTCTAGGCCTGTCAGAATCCAGCTAATTGAATCTCTGCTAGCATCACAGTAGCAGCAACTGCATTGAATTGGGTATAGGTGGCACAGTAAAAATAAAGTCATCACAACAGATTGAATAGCCAAAGAACAGCAAATCCTGATTTGAAAATAAAATATTGTGTCCTCTCAGCACTTGATTTCCCTTAAGCATTTTGACAGCAGGTGGTCATTACTTAGTCACAAATTTCTCTCTGCTGATACTGTCTCTGAGAAGAATCATAGAATCATTTAGGTTGGAAAAGTCCAACTGTAAACCTAACACTGCCAAATCCACCACAAGAGCTTTCATGGTTTTGCTGGACAACTCAGCAACTCTTTCATGAGGAAAGGCCAAGTATTTTAAGGTTCTGTAGGCTCTGTTTTCTGTTTTATGCACCTTTTTTTTTCTACCACCAGTTATTTTGCAGTGAAGACAGTTTAGTAGGATGAATAATATTACTTATTCCTTGCAGCCTTGTAACAATAAATGGAAAAGGCTCACCAGATTAGTCATTTACCTGTCACATAAGTGTGTACTTCCCAAGTGACTGATTTGTCACAAGCGTACAAAAGCTGTTAAACAGCCTATCATAAAGGAAAACAACTTGGTATATATGTGAATATGTAAATGCAACTGAACCTCTTCTGAGACACTGGACTTTATCCTGATCATACATGGATCTTGTTTTGTTATATATATATAGCAGTTGCTCCAATTTTAATGCATTGTAGAATGAGGTTCAGATTTGTCAACATCTTGTAATGCTTGACTTATCCAAAAGTTTTATTTCATAAAGGTTTAATAGTAGCATATTCTTTAGTATACCTATTGCCATGGGGTTTTTTATACAAAGTTGTCTAGTAAATTCTCCCATATCTATATATTGTTGAATATAACAAAATGGTGAGTGTCCCTGAAGTTATTTTTTCTAGATGTTTTTATTTTTACCACAGAGTCTTTCATATAAAATTACAATTGGAAGTGAGGTATTATTTTAGTCTGTGTATTTACAAGTGTAGGATGGATGTTCTTGTTTTTTTTCTGTAAGTCCACCTTTCATGAAAGTGAGATTTTACTTGATTAAACAAACAAGGAATAAATGCCTTTCTTGCAGTTTTCATTGTCTAAATCATGCACGTTTATATGTGCTTTTGTGCTTGTTACAGAATCAGTGTAGGACTGTTATTAAATGCATTTACTCCAGCAGATATAGGTGGCTACATAGTCTGTCAAGAACAATCCTAATAAGTAATTAAATTTTGTCAAGTCAATGCTTTTTGTCATGAATAATAGTATTGGTCCATTTTAAATATCTCCATATGTATTTATTTGAAAAATGTCTTTGAGAGATTATGTTTTTTTCCTGTATTTCTGTTTGTTAAAGAGAGCGCAGCACTAATTAGTAGTCAGGAAGTGTGTTGCCAAATACCAAGAGCTAATTCAAAATAATGTTGTGTGTTGCCTGCTTAATGAACATGTTAATAGAATGTACCGTATTTAGGGATAATAACTCTCTAATAATTGGTCAGACTTTTTATTTAAAAGTAAATATTTTCCTAATAAACTCTCACCATCTTTTGCTGATAACTATTACTGTGATTTAATTTTTATGGAGGAATTTTTAATGTGCATTTAAGCATATTTTGTTCTGTTTGAAATACTATTTGTCTTGATTACAGTCCAGAAAAAGCTTGGTTTCATTCCCAACATATGTTGAAGGTAAGATATATTTCATAACTTAATTTTCTTTTCATTATATGAACACCAAAGTTTTTAATGTATATAATTTTATTTTTATGTGCAGAACATAAAACTTGCTAAGGTTAGATGAACTGATTTAGATTAAAATGTGTCCAACCTGGAACTATATTAAACCCTTGTAGGCTTTTTTGGAAGCTGAGTAAAATGTCTCTCTTATTTTATAACATTTTATTGATGGCTCTTGCCACCTTTCAACTGGGTTGTTATTGATATCATTTAAATCACTGATTAAAAAACCCCAAACCGTGGAATTCCTAATGTTTGTGAATGTGTGTAGAGAGTAATTTGTTGCTTGATAAGGAACAGAGGTTAGACAAAACAGTCAATATTTACACAAAACTGAGATTTAATTAGCAGGCAAGTAGGAGTAAACTTGCACTGATTTTCAGGTACTTATCTTCTGATTAAATAACCCTTATGCTTTATAGAACGGCCAAAAAAATTTTAAAAAGCTGATGTCATATTTAATTTAAAATATCTTTAAATTCCTTGGTTGTTTTACAGTGTGCTGTAAATTTTAACATTGGTTTAGTCTTTAAAAGTACATGTTGTATATTTTAGAACCCATGACCAGATGAACTGGTGTACATTACATGGATTGCTTTGAAACTAGCTGAGGTTTGGAAATTCAAACCAATGAAGGATCTCTCTTTGGTAGACAGCCCTTTCTTTGTCAAGACCATCTTAAAGTGTGTCCCTGCCCCCCAACAAAGAAAAAAATTTCTTAACATTCTTTGAGATATTGGTCCAGTGGGCAGTTGCTTAAAACATTGAACACACTATTTTTATGCAGGTAATTGATAGTCTGAGAAAAACTTTCACCTATACTACACTTATTCAACAGATAATTCTATACTCTAACATAATGTATGAAGGGGGGCTTATGAAGAACAATACTGTTGTTCTGCAAGTGTGTTCACATCTCATAAAAATAAAACATGTTCCTCTTTCCTTTTTAATATGCTTCCTGTCTTATCCATACCTCTTTCTAGGGTGAAAGATTTTTAATATTTTAAGATTTAAAGATGTTTAAGATTTTGTGTTTTGATCAAGAACTGTGCTATAAAGGGTTTGGTAATGGAAGTGCTGATAAGGCCTTTATGCATAAAGTAATAAATATCAGCAATTGAAATACTGTATAATTTCAGGGCTTGAGCAATAATATGCCAATATGTAGCATGTCTAGATGCTATGTGGTTGCTTGAAAGTGGTTGGTAAGATGCTGATGCTGTCAGGTCTGGAACAGGCACCAACACAGTGATATCCAAATGCATGCTTTATCCCACTTGGGTGTTCCCCTGATAGCCAGGGAAAGCACCTCAACTCCCCCAGTCATCCTGATCATGGAAGCACGTTTGACATGTCATATGGTCAGAACAGAAGGTTTTCTTCATTGTCCAGATTTAGACTGCAGTGACTGATCAAGCACAGGATTGCCCAGGGAGGACCCACAAAAAACACAGATCACATGATTTACATACTTTATTATCCTTTTTCCCACTGCTTGGCCCTTCTTTTTGTATCTCCTTTTCTAATATCCATGCCTGGACTTGGTGCTCTCACCCACACCTTGAGTCTTTCGAGATGCAGGTCTCCTACTTGACAGCTAGTCCAGCTTGATGTGTGCTAGCAAATTATACACACACACACACACACACAGAGTATTAAAAATCATTAGGGAAATATAAATTCCTCCACTTGCTGGCACCTAAACCTATGGGCCCTGTAACTTGTGGCCCCTTCTCCAGTTGCTGGCACTTAGACCTTACAACGCTCACATAGGATAGAGGGTGAGAGCACACAGAAAAAATAATTGAGTAAAAGGATTTAATAAGAAGACAGGACAGACTTCAGTGATAAGGCACAATGCTCAGTCAAACAAGTGTACTGACTAGCAGCCTGCTTACATGTGACTGGCCTCTTCTAACCCCCCTTTTCTCCATTTTCCCATGCTTGTACTTCCGCCTCCATCTAATTTGATCTCTCCCATTCTTCACCCTGGTCTCCTCTCAAATATAAAACCCTGCCTCTAATTACTCTTTGCCAACTGGTCTGTTTTGCTACATCCATGCCCAGATTTGGTATTTCTGATGCCAGTCCCGAGACACTCTCAGCATTATATGCTACAGTTACCCAGGCACCATTGGCCTTGCAAGGTTCCACTTCCCCAAAGGCCCCCAATGCTCCCTGTCACGTATCTCTGAAGTCACACGTAGCTCCCCCTTAACCACCAATGCAATCCAGCCATCCCTCATGGTGCTGCCTGTAACTTTTGGCAACTTATCACTCTGTTACCTGTCAAATCTGGCAGTTTCTCATGCCATGGCCAGTAGTTTTCCACATCCTGTTCAACTAGCTGAACCTTGGGCCACAGCCTAATCAGCAGACCAATCATTTCCCTGCAGCCCTAACAATATAAATTCTATTCCTTTAGGTTTCATTCTTGAACATGACTAGTGATCATAATTACTTTCATTTTTGGGGTGTTGTCATGGTTTAACCCCGGCTGGCAACCAAGAACCATGCGGCCACTTTCTCACTCCCCCTCACCCAGAGGGATGGGGAGGAGAATCAGAAAGGAATGTAAAACTCAAGGGTTGAGATAAGAACAATTTAATAGGTAAAGCAAAAGCTGCGCATGCAAGCAAAGCAAAGCAAGGAATTAATTCACTACTTCCCATGGGCAGGCAGGTGTTCAGCCATCCCCAGGAAAGCAGGTCTCCATCATGCATAACAGTTACTCAGGAAGACAAATGCCATAATGCCAGATGCCCCTCCCACACACACACCTTCCTTCTTCTTCCCCCGGTTTATATACTCAGCATGACATCATATGTTATTGAATACCTCTTTGGCTAGTTCAGGTCACCTGTCCTGGCCGTGTCCCCTCCCAATTTCCCATGCCTCTCCAGCCCTCTCACTGGCAGGGCCCAAGAAACCCAAAAGTCCTTGACTTAGTATAAACATTACCCAGCAACAACTAAAATCATCAGTGTGCTATCAACATTGTTCTGCATCACAGCCAAAACACAGCACTGTACTAGCTACTAAGAAGAAAATTAACTCTATCCCAGCTGAAACCAGGACAGTGTCCATTTATGTAGTATCTGAATAGATTGAGTACACTCAAGGTACATCTAAATCAGTAGTCTTAAGCTTTCATCTACTTATTGGGAAAGCCTCATGGTAAAGATTGTATATGTACTCGTATTTGTGTGTATATTATGAGTGTGATTAACATTTAGCTCTAGCTAGTAATTTTTTTTTATTAACTTATATTGCATATATATAACATTATTTTGGGGGTAAAGATCTCAGTCCTTGTTAATGTCATCTTTGGTGAATTAGAAGAAAATTGGCATTTTTGTGTTATGCTCAACTTCAGGCTTTAGCACCTCTTAAATCTCAGGCTAACTCTTGAGTTGACTAAAGACTCTGTTCTAAAAGGATCAGGTTTTGTTCCTAGAAAAACAGAGAGCAAAATCAGTTTATACTTCTTGATATAATATAGACAATTCTACAAATTCTCTCAAATGATGATTATCTGTACTTTTTCAGTGGCCTTAAACAGATTTTTTTCTTACTTGTAGCAAAACAAGAAGCTTCTTCCAAAAACCTTCCTTTTTCTCAGATCATGAGAATTTTAACATACAGAGAGAAAAGCCCTGTCTTCAGCAGATATAATCCTCAAACACCTGAAAACCTGTGTATTATACATGTTTCTTTGTACTGATTTGTGAGATGATTTTTACTTTGACTTTTAACTTTACACAGAAGGTGATGAGAGCTGAAGTCATTAAATATTTTGCAGGACTAAGACAGTAGCTTTTTCAAAATGCAAGAGCTCTTGCTCTGTATATTTACCATCAAAATCTTTTTGTATAACACCTCCCCCCCTGCCCCAACACAATACCCTTGTTGGGAATGAGTGCAATTTTGATAATATTAAACTCCTCTATTATGGAGGGGGGTGTGTGTATCATAATTGTAAAGTATTCTTGAGGAGATTCCACTACCCATTCAAAGTGCTGAGAGAACAATTTAAGTATTCTTGTTTCTATGTAAGAACAAAACTAAAGAGGTTATTTTGCTCTGGAGTGAACCCTACCTTATAGGACAATGATCTATTCTGAGAAATTGCATTAGCAAATAGTTTCTGCTGGAGAGATGTTGGGAAGACATGCTCGGTGTTTTGTATTCCTTGATTAAAATATTGCTTGTCATACCATCATGCTAAAATGAAATAGTTCAGTGGAGCATTTACAGCTCTTAGGTACAGGCTCAAGTGATCAGAATATATTTTTTTTTACCATGGTTTAATGTGATTTTTTTTGCTCCTGTATTTGTAGTTCCTGGACCTTGTGATCCTGAAGACTTGATTGATGGAATAATTTTTGCTGCCAATTACCTTGGCTCCACTCAACTCCTTTCTGACAAAACTCCCTCCAAGAATGTGAGAATGATGCAGGCACAAGAGGCTGTCAGCAGAATCAAGGTGAGGGACAACTCTTGCTCTTTCTCAAGTTGGTGTTTTAGAGCTGCAGATGTGAACTTTTTGTACACTCAAGTCTTCTCATGTTGGATTATCTGTGGTTTCAGAAACATTAAGTGACTAATCTTTCTTTTTGCAAGATAAACCACTTATTTAATGCTGCTTTTGGAACAAGGGTGAAGGAAAACAGTTCCAGATAATTCTAATTTGTACAGTACAACTACTGCTCTATTCTGTTAGCCAAAAATCTGTAATTGTCAGGGCAGGCCCAAAATGAGAGACAGACATGTGATTCAAAGTCTCTAGGTAAGTAATAGCTCAAAGAGGCTGAGCAATGTCTGCTAGCCAGATTTATTAGCTATCCTGATAACAAACCAAGGGCAGATGTAGACATACTATTTATAAAACATCATCTCCTTTGGACAGATACAAGCATAAACCTGACACCACCACCACCCTCACCAAGGGTGTGCCCCCCACACCCTCCAGTGGACCTGGCTTAGCAGGATAATGGACACAAAAAGCCTGAACCTCAGCTGGGGTATGCACCTCTGATGCAGGCTCCAAGGAATGGTCCTCTGGGCCATACCATGCCCAATCAATCAAATACTGCAGGGTACCCCAGGATATCCTGAAATCCAAAATAGCCCAGACGTGATATTTTCTCTGGCCCTGGACCATAATTGGGGGCAGAGGTCAAGGTTGCCACTAGAAGGGATCTGAGTGAATGGGTTTTAATGGGGAGATGTGAACAACAGGGTGAATCTTGAGAGCACGTGGAAGCTGCAGACAAAATGTGACCGGACTAACTTGGGCTGTGATTTTATATAGTCCAAGATAACGAGTCTAAATTAGAAAAAAACTGCGCCAAATGAACATGTTCACCAGACAACCAAACGTAGTCCCCAACCACAAAGTCTGATGCTGGTCACCAACATCTATCTGCACAGTCTTTGTAAGCAGCCTTTGCTTTTTCCAGCTGCTCTTGAAGCAAATGTATATGCCACAACCACTTAAAGAAGACCCTTCAAGGGAGTCCTCAGGGGTATAAAAGTCAGTTCACTGGCTGAGGAGGGAAACAAAGATGCTTAGCATAGAATTACCAAGGGAATTTATTCTCTTACTTTTGCTATGCGCACAGGGGTGCCCCAGCCTAATGCATGGAGGACCTTGATACAGTGTAAAGCAGGTTTTATATATGTTACAGTACAGTTGTGTAGACCAATCAAATTACTTCTGTTACAGGGTGGGCTAATCGGTTACTATTGCTTGTGTAATCAGTATGTAATTGTCCCATGCAGGATCAGTACATGCTTGTCCCATGCAGGTGGTATGGATATATGTGTCAGTGGTGTGTTAATTGTTCTAAACCAATGTTCTGTGTAGAGGAGTGCATGTGTGTATACTGGATTCTGGTCAACTGCATTTCTGGCCATGGTTATATGCCTGGGGGTTTTTGGAAAGTAAATCTATTGTTTTATTATGGGTATGGAGTGGTGTCAGTCGGTGAGAGCCAGCTTAGGTTGGGTCTTCAGGTCACGTTGACCCTGAGGTAAAAGCTCATAGTCTCAGGTACTGTTCGTACTTCTAAGGAAGTCAGCATCTTGCCTTTCACAGGGGAAACCCCCTGGACAGCCTCCAGAGTAGCGGGGTGGTCATTGGGGATGAAAACCATACTTCACATAAAAGGAGTCTGCTGCTAGAAGAGTGGACATTGTCTGTTATAGGCAAATTCTGCCAATGGTAAGACAGAGCTGCAGTCATCCTGATGTTAATTAATATAATAATGGAGATACTGCTGCAGGATCCAGTTGACCCACTCCATATGACCATTAGATTGTAGGTGATACAGGTAGGAAAGACGAGTTGCACCCCCAGCAGGGCCATAAGCTGCCTCCAGAACTAGCAGTGCACTGGGCCCCTTGATCCTCGCCATGCTATCCGGCAGCCATGGCAGCAAGACATGCTGCAAAAACAAACACACAGTCTGAGGGGCTGTGGGGCAGTTTCTTTAGTAGAACAAAAAAAAGCAGCCTTCGTAACAAGTCCACCACCACAAGCACCTCTGCCTGCCCCTGAGACACAGGCAAGTTCACAATAAATCCATTGAAATAATTTTCCATGGTCACTCAGAGTGGTAAGGGATGTAGTAGACCTGCAGCCTCGTCG